>NW_026988432.1:635000-830000 GCF_030222135.1 Aotus nancymaae | reverse complement strand
TCTTTCAGAAGCTCTTGTAAAGCAGGTCTGGTGGTGGTGAAGTCTCTAAGTACTTGTTTGTTGGTAAAAGATTTAATTTTTCCTTCGCTCATAAAGCTTAGTTTGGCTGGATATGAAATTCTGGGTTGAAAGTTCTTTTCTTTAAGGATATTAAATATTAGTTGCCACTCTTTTCTGGCTTTCAGGGTTTCTGCTGAGAGATCTGCTGTAAGTCTGATAGGTTTCCCTTTATGGGTAACCTGACCTTTCTCTCTGGCTGCCCTTAGTATTTTCTCCTTCATTTCGACCCTAATAAATCTGGCAATTATGTGCCTTGGGGTTGGTCTTCTTGAAGAATATCTTTGTGGTGTTCTCTGTATTACCTGGAGTTGAATATTACCCTGCCTTGCTAGGTTGGGAAAGTTTTCCTGAATGGTATCCTGAAGAGTATTTTCCAACTTGGATTCATTCTCTTCATCACATTCAGGTACACCTATCAAACGTAAATTAGGTCTTTTCACATAGTCCTATATTTCCTGGAGACTTTGCTCATTTCTTTTTATCCTTTTTTCTCCAATCTTGTCTTCTCATTTCATTTCACCGAGCTGGTCCTCGACTTCTGATATCCTTTCTTCTGCTTGATCAATTCGACTGTTTAAACTTGTGCATACTTCATGAAGTTCTCGTGTTGTGTTTTTCAGCTCCATCAATTCACTTACATTCCTCTCTAAATTGTCCATTCTCGTTAACATTTCATCAAACCTTTTTTCAAGGTTCTTAGTTTCTTTACATTGGGTTAGAACCAGTTCTTTTAATTCATGGAAGTTTCTTATCACTCACCTTCTGAAACCTGCTTCTGTTATTGGAACACACTCGTTCTCCATTAAGCCTTTTTCCGTTACTGATGAGGAATTGCGATCCCCTGTAGAGGGAGAGGCATTCTGATTTTGAGTATTCTCTGCCTTTTTAGGTTGGTTTCTTCTCTTCATTATATATTTATCCTTCTGTCGTCTTTGTAATTACCGACTTTCTAACTAGGTCTCTGAGCGGACGTCCAACTTTTGATTCCCAGCGCCGAAATCTGAGCAATCCACTGCGCCGGCCAAAACAGCGGTGTTAAGATTGATGGTGCTTTTCTGCCCGGGAATCTCTGGACTCTGCACCAAGAACTGCTGCGCTAAGGCACCAGTGAAACCGCCGCGCCGGCCACAAGAGTCGCTCTGGCAACCCATGGGGCTCCTCCACTGGGAATCTCCTGGTCCGTGAGCAACAAATATTCGTCTGAAAGTGTGGCGTCCTCTCGTTCTCTGCACTTTCACTGGGAGCTACGTGCCCAAGCTGCTAGTGATCAGCCATCTTGGATCTCTCTCCCATTTCAATTTAATCATAGTGAATTATTTTCCGACAGTCTCCAAACAGTTCAGACAGAACTCATTCATCCAGTGGGGGGATCCTGAAGCCCTGTGAGGCTGTGCAAGAAAAACACTAAGTTGTGGAAGTTGCAGTGGCCACTATGACACAAAAAATGAAGTAGAAATGAGAACAGAGAGACAAAAATCAAGAAACAAGACAAAAACAGGTCTTCAGGGTCATCATGCAATGAGCTGAGCCAAAGTCCGAACAGAGGTGACACAGTGCTAGAGAGACAACACCTGATGCCCCCAAATCACTGTATGGCAAATGCAAAGAGAATCTACGTTTCTGGAATGCCATAGTGCGTGCCTGGCCCATACAGTGGAAACTTCAGATGGCAAATACTTTCTAGGACTCTTCCCCTCTGAAAATAGGCCAGTGGTGGTGGAAAAGCTGGGCGGGGGTGGGAGGGCGGATTCTGACAGAGGCAAAGGGAAACTGTGAGGTTCAGTATTAGGACCGTACCACCAGCCTAAGAGCTTGTGCCGCCGTCTCAGCGTTTAGAAACATTCATGTAATCACAACAGCACAGGGACTAGAGATCTAGCCAGGTGACACTTGAAACGCAAACTCAGAAATGAAGCAACTATGTATCACACACACAGGTTTTCTGATTTGTCTTTGTCTTTAATAATACCTCATTATTCTTCAATATAAGTTGATTTTTAGGAAATAGAGACTCAGATACTTTTGATCAACTTGTGCCAGGTATCTGGCAGAATCAGACTCTATAGGAAATCAAATATACTAAAGGTGTTGAGATTTGGCAGTGTTCAAACTAGACAGGTTTTCACTAGATGTTATACCCAGGACTCAAATAAAACTTCAGATGATTCCATAATTTTTTGTCATCATTTTTCAATCTTAACAGATCTTGTGGCTTTGCTTGATATGTTAGAAAGATATAGATACAGACATAGATATATAGAACAACATAGATAAATAGATACAGGTAAGGGTGGATGGATAGAGAGAGAGATATATAGGGTTCAGGTACAGAACTATAGAGAGAGAGAGAGATAAGGATCGACAGAGACAGGGATGTGTGTGGAGAGACACAGATAGGTACAGATACAGTATAAACAGAGATTGAGATGCTACAGACATTTGTATCCCTGCAGATTTCCCATCAGGAATTTGGGAATCCTTTCAATTTCAAGCTTATGTGAGTCTCCTTTACAGACTGTATATGATAATCTTTGTCTCCTACATAAAGGAAAATAGATTGTCAAATCAACCAGCTTCTTGCCCAGTAAAGCTAATTCTAAGAAATTAACAGCAAGTTCATGGTGTATTTGTATTCACAGAAAGATATGAGATGCGGAAGGAGAGAATGAGAGAGAGAGAGCTAGAGAGAACAGCTAGAATATATGGGTAGATGGATGATTGATGTAAGACAGATGGATGAATTCGGGACAGTTTCATTTCAGACAAACTCAAGTGCTAGTTATTTCATGAACGGACCACATCCTTCCATGCCTCCATTTCTTTTTATGTCAGAAATATTCTACTCTGCTTTTACCCCTGCTCGGTTCATCTAGCAACTCAGCTTCCAAGATTTTGTCCAACTGCCACCTGCTCTCAGAAGACCTCAGCCCTGCGTGCTCCTTGGCCACAGCACACGCCCTCTGTTCTGTGATCTCTTTTATAACGTGTCCACAGCACTGCAACTGTCCATCGTGTCTGTCTCTCACATGTCTGGAAGCAACCCGGGAGAACGTGCTCTTTCTTATTCATCCACCCAGTATTTGAAGGTAGAAGGGGAACAAAAATGTTGATGAAAAGAAGTGGGCAGAAAGGGCAGGAAATAAAATCCCTCTAGAACTGGATATCACATAAAAACCAACATTTTACTTTTGTCATCTTTCTTTTCAGTTTTTGCATGTATAGATCTATCAAATATTCACTAAAAATAGCACAATTACATGCTACTGTCTTTATTTAATGATCTATGTCATTTTAGTATCTGTCTGTAGTCTACATAGTATTTGATCAAATCTTATTTCCCAACCTTTGAATACACAGAATATTTCAAAAAATCAAGCAAATTCTTTATTACCTAGAACTTTTCATTTTATTGAATGATTTCTTTAGGAAAAAGTCTCTAGAATTTTAGGAGTTTGAGTGTTGCAATAAAGACTACTTGCTGCAGAGTGATTAAGGACATGGGCCTTTGGCTTCAGACATAGCTAGTGTCTCCATTTACTCGTTGTGCGATGCTGAATACGATAGTTAACCAACTGAAGCCTCAATCTCCTCACCCTTATAATCAGAAGATTATTAGTACTAACCTCATAAGCTTGTGAAAATTAAATGAGATGATGCATGCAGCTAATTTACACAGTCCCTATGCTTAGCAATTATACAGCAAATGTAGCTATTAATAAGAAAGTTCTCTACGGCGGGACTCCACACAAAGCTGCCCATAATTTCGCCAGCTTTGTGGACTAGAAAGTGACTGCCTGGGGTGACCTGCTCAGTGATATGCCTTCCGGTCATTGAAGGTTGATGACCCCCAACTTGGTTGACCGAAGAATTACACGACTTCATAGAATGAATGAGAACCTGTCAGGGTACTTCCAGTAATAGACATTTTTCAGCAAATATCTGATATTTCCGAAAATCAAATCAAATCTGACCTCTTTACTGCCTAAGCCACGCACCTCCAATTTTTATTACATTTTACTATTTTTATTACATTTGCTGAGTTTTTATTACATTTTTCAAAATGGCATTTAAACACTGCTATCGGCCACCATAAGCAAATCCCGCCTGCGTGTGGCCTTCGGTAATTCAGCACGTGCTCTTCCGCTTCCTAGTCACTGAACTCTCAGACCTGTCCCGGGAGTTCTTCGCTGCCCCCACTTGGCAGATTAGAACTGAAACCCAGCCGATAACATGACTTTGCCATCACTAAGTTAGAACATGGCACATTCAAATCCCCTCATGACGAGGCTTGAGAAGAAAATCGACCAAGTGTACCCAACTCCACTGTATCACAGAAATTTGACATATTAATTAACATTAAAAAACTATTTCACATGGAAGGGATCATTAACGTGCCTTTACAACTCACTCTAAAAGGACAATAGGCTCATTGCAATGAGGACAGACAGAAAATAATTTTGTAAGGTGGAGATATTTCCACAGCAATGAATGAAAAAGTCTGTAGCCGGTTGCATCAGCAACGGGAGGAAGGTAAAGTCTAAGGTGACTTCATAGCGCTCATTCTGCTTAAGTGAAATGTACTGTGCACCTGCTGGCCCTCATGTGGTTGAAATCATCATCGCTGCCAGGTGTTTTTGACACCTCAGAAACAGCGAGATTGTGGCCATTCCAACCAGCAGCTCATGGGGCACTTGGCTCACAGAGTCCTACCCGGCCTCCCTGGGCTACCGCCTCTCCTAAGTTAGGTGCCACTGGTGCCCTCTGTTTTTATGGCAAAATTTAGCTGTTATTTTTGCTTTTTGAAACCATCACCAAGGCTGGAGTGCATTGGTCAGTCATGGCTCCCTGCAGCCTCGATCTCCCAGGCTCAATGGATCCTCCTGCCTTGGCCTCCCAAGTCGCTAGGATTACAGCAGCACCATCATTGTGCCCAGCTCATTTAAAAAAATGTTTTGTAGGGATGGGTTCTCCCTATGTTGCCCAGGCTGGTCACAAACTTTTAAAGTAAGCCATTTCTGACACTATCTCAGGTTAATATAACTTGCCACCTTAGGCACATAGATATTATTTTAGTCTCGTGATTAAACTCACGACGCTTGTTTTCGACTCTGCTGCTAAATTGCTATTTGACATTGAAAGCCTTGGTGACAAATCCGCAAGACAAATGGGCCGTACCAGACAGGATTGGACGTTCCTCCTCGTTCTGACTTTCTGTGAACCCCGAAGTCATTTCTAAACAGAATCTTCATTCTAATTTTATTTTTGAGAAGGTAACAAGCAAATCCTAGCAGCAACACTAGAAATGTCCTTTGCAAACATCTTGTCTGTGGTATCTTTAGACAGAACATAGGCAGCCAAATTCCCCTCACAGCCAATACCGCGCTTCTGGAGGATGAGAACGCTGCTCAGAATGAAGTCCCTGAAGCCCCACAGCCCTCTCTGGCTCCACGACAGACTGAATGTTTTTACTATATTGTATTTACTAAAGCAGGCCGGTGAGGGATACAGTTTAGAACAATCTCCAACACTGAGCACTGAAACCTAAGACGGCTTTCAGCCAACTCAATTTACTGGAAAAAATCTATTGCCAAATATACCCAATATCTCGAGCATTTTGGTTTAGAGATGCTTTATTGTGTTTGCTGATTCATTTATTTGTTTATGAATTCTTTTTATTATCTAATTTTATGGTCCCAATTTCTCTGCTCTCGTTTATTAATCCCTCTATCTTTTCCTTTTTTTTGTAAATCATGGTGCTTATGTGCTGACAAAGCACCCGCTCTCTTGCCTAATTTTATAAACTGTTCAGCCGTGCCCTTATCCACTGTTTTCTGTTAATTATGTATTCTTGTTAACCTCCACACGCATTCAAAGTTACAGATTGCCGTTGACACAGTATTAATTAAAGTATATAATTTATGACATTGGAGCTTGAAATTAATAAGTGACAATACAATTGCATGGTTTGCCTAATTGTCCTTCCGTAATATAAAGATTGACATTTGAAGCAGCATTAGAGGCTGAAAGCACTCATAAACTCACAATGGCTTTGAAAGTAATCACAAGAGAGTCTAAAGAAATCATCCCCATTTTAAGGGACAGAATACTGGGCAGTTAAGTGGAGGGCAATTATCTTTTCTCTTTTTATTAACAGTTTGAATCTATGGGGGAAAGTTCGCTTTATTAATTGAAAAGTAGCTTGTATTGTATTTAATTTGTGTTGCACAAAACTTTGAATAAATTGTGAGCAAAGCCCCTCGTCCTTTGGTCGTCTTTGAGTTCATCTTCGTCGCTTCTGTGTTACTGTGGTAATGCCCTTGCCCACGTCATTTTTTGTGTCTTCAGATGGAAGCAATGCTAAACATGTTTCGTTTTTCCTGACTGATCATTTCCAAATCTGGTGATGTGACATAGTGTCAGCATCCATCCAAAATACAGTCTTACTTTCTAGAACATATCCCATCATACCAAAATAAGTCACGACTTGTATCCATTCCCTGGTTCAAGGGCTATCTCCATCAAGCGTAGCTTTCTCCTAAGTTCTGGTGATCTTCTGAAGGACAACACTCCCATCTAAACATCGCAATGACCCACATGGGTCAGAAAGCGGACTGTTGAGAAAGCTGATGGATACAGAGCCCCGTGTCACAGCTGGGCCCATGGAAAAGGGCTCCTTGACACTGACCTCAAAACATAAAATACACAATTATTCTTCCAACTTTGAATCTGGAAACTGAGTAAGAGAGAGAAAATTTTCCTAACATTTTGAAACGCATAATGTATGGTAGAAGTCAACAAATAATGAACAAATACTTTGCATTAGCATTTATTATACACAGAATGAAATATATTCACCAAATGCATCAAAACACAAGCAGATGTAGGGTATATGTTTGTATCTGTGTCTGTGCATGCACCTGTACGTGTGTATGTGTTTGTGTGTGTCTGTACTTGTGTGTGTGTTTGTACTTGTGTGTGAGACTGTATGTATGTGTGTCTGTGTATCTGTACTTGTACATCTGTTTGTGTTTATGTGTGTGTGTAAATGTGTGTGTTTGTACCTGCATGTGTATCTCTGCACCTGCATTTGTCTGCATGTGCATCTGTGTGTATGTGATGTGTGTGCACGCCTGTGATCTTAAAAAGGTGTGCTGTGTTAGTGTGTGTGCCTCTGTGTGTTTGTATGCAATGTGTGCACACACCCTTCAATCTTGGAAAGCTGTGCCATATTCATGTGTGTGTTTGTGTGTGCCTCTGTGTTTGTGAGTGTGTATGATGGGTGTTCACGCCCTGTAATCTTGGAAAGCTGTGCCATATTCGTGTGTGTGTTTGTGTGTGCCTCTGTGTTTGTGATTGTGTATGATGGGTGTTCACGCCCTGTAATCTTGGAAAGCTGTGCCATATTCGTGTGTGTGTTTGTGTGTGCCTCTGTGTTTTTGTGTGTGTATGATGGGTGTTCACGCCCTGTAATCTTGGAAAGCTGTGCCATATTCGTGTGTGTTTGTGTGTGCCTCTGTGTTTTTGTGTGTGTATGATGGGTGTTCACGCCCTGTAATCTTGGAAAGCTGTGCCATATTCGTGTGTGTGTTTGTGTGTGCCTCTGTGTTTTTGTGTGTGTATGATGGGTGTTCACGCCCTGTAATCTTGGAAAGCTGTGCCATATTCGTGTGTGTGTTTGTGTGTGCCTCTGTGTTTTTGTGTGTGTATGATGGGTGTTCACGCCCTGTAATCTTGGAAAGCTGTGCCATATTCGTGTGTGTTTGTGTGTGCCTCTGTGTTTTTGTGTGTGTATGATGGGTGTTCACGCCCTGTAATCTTGGAAAGCTGTGCCATATTCGTGTGTGTGTTTGTGTGTGCCTCTGTGTTTTTGTGTGTGTATGATGGGTGTTCACGCCCTGTAATCTTGGAAAGCTGTGCTATATTGGCTTTGGGACTCAGTGGTGTGGCACTAATTATAGCAAACATTTTGTTGAACATTTTAGATTTCCCTAAATATATTCAAGTAAACAGTAATAAAGAAGCAGACAATCCTGGCCTCAGTTCTGCAAACAGATGGCCTGGGTTCAAATTCAGTTCCACGGCTTCAGTGTGATCTCACGTGAAACCCAGCGTTAAATGTTCACTGAATGATTATCTAGCGGAAGGCTGGGTTCCACTTGAACTTATAAAGCTTTATCTTCTTTTGCTATCCAAGTTGATTTATGTACATTTACTTTTATCAAATTGGTAATTAAGTCATTAACTACCTTTCTGCAAATATTTAAATAATATATAAGAATGAACAAAGATGAAAATAAAAGTGGCAATGCCACCTCGCATAGTGAGCTAAGGGAAATGAAAACAAATGTTCAAAAAAGAATAGTATTCAGAAAGTCAAAAAAACAAGCTACTGATTACAGCAAAATGGATGAATCGCAGAAACATTAGCGTAAGAGAAAATCCTTACGTAGAAGAAAAATACATAGTCCACATGAAATTCAATGCAGGTGAAGCTAATCTTTGATGAAATAAATCCACACAGTGTTTGCCTCTGTGAGAAGCAGCTGTCAACTCGGAGAGGCCCAGAGAGAAGTGAGGGCGAGGGTGGGTTCTAGGTCTTGACACCATTCGAGTTCCACAGGCGTCTGAGTTTGCTAAACTCAACAAAGATGCATGTCACATTTGTGAATTTGTTGTCTATAAATATTACCTCCAAAGAAATAGAAAGCTGTAAGCATACGATGAACTCTAGTTAATGAGATACATGCTAAAATGTTTACAGAGAAGTGTAGCAATACCTTCAAAAGTCTTCAGATGCTTCACAAGTGAGATGGGTTAGTGGGTACACAGGTGTTAAAGCAAACACAGCCAAACGTTAATGTGCAATGTACGTGGTGTGTGTAGGGAGATGACCACGTGTTTTTCAGTTTATTTTGCATTTTTTGAAAAGAAGTACAGACTGGCATTTGAATAAAAAGAATGAATCTATGAAAATTGTCTCTATTTGGAGAAGGAGTGTTCTCATGCGTCATGAGCCTGAGATAGTTATATTTACAATATACAAATGCAGTCACTGTTGTCCCTTCAAAATGTGAATTATTCTCATCTTTTGACTAGTTTATGGACCTTTTTGATTTTCTATTACACTAAAAAAAAAAGAAGGAGTCACATACTTTTGCAGATGCTTAAGAAGAAAACAAATTATTCAGCTGTTTCAAATTTATTTTTTCTTGTTTAATGCACTAATACTATTCATAGATAAGGACTTTAAAAACAGTTACAAATTTACATTTGATATGACCCCAAGGTCTCCTTTCTCTGTCCAACGTGTATTAAATGGTACAAAGTTTTAGCTCTCTTAAACCTCAACCAAAGGCAAAGGTCTCCTGGAAAGTCTGGAAGTCTCATCTGTGTAACGGAAAGTTATTCCATCTTTTCTGTTCTGTCCTATTAGATACCAAAACATTTTAGTGGATAAGTCGAAATTCGATTTTCCTTTGTTAAACTACATCTCCAATTTTCCAAATTAGTCTGGGTTTTCACAGCGCATGGGATGAAGGGGGCGTCTGGGAAGGAGGGGATGGGGGAAGGACATGAGCAGGTGTTTTCTCCACCTCCTGTGGCAAGGGTCGGGGTGTTGGCATTGCTCAGAGCAGGGCAGTGCCATAGGAACTGAGGCTAAGTTAACTCAGGAAGTTTAATGAGAACTTACTTCCTACGATTTCAACACAGAAAAGGACAAACATCAAATAAACAAGACATGCATGTCTTCCTTCGAAATCCTTCAAAATCCCACCGCTCTCAGCATTGCTCCTTTGCCCATAGTAATTGCAGAGACTACACTGTGCTGGGTGATGCCCGGGGTGGGCTGGAGCTCTGGGGACTGCTGTGCCTTTTAGATGGAGATGAAGTAAAAAGAGTTCGTGTGTGTGTGTGTGTACCTATGTGTATAGAAATGCATGGGCATGTTTGCACTAAAAAAAAACAGGAATCTCTACCCTTCTCCTTTTTTCTTTTCTAAATCATTAAGGAAATTGACTTGTCCTAGAATCTGCAGTCGTGTTGGGTACCTTTGCAGTATATTCAGTAACATGTCCTCCCTTTCTCCCATGTCCTTCAAATCCAAATGAATTTATTCCACTAATCGAATCCAAAGCAGTTAAAATGAAAACAAACCGTGCACGAACTTGACTTTGCATTTTTTTTTTTTTTTTTTGAGTGTTTGGCATTGAAATCGGAGCTTGAGGCTGAATCGTAATAAAGACGTTTAGGTGTTTCTCCTCCTTTTTCGGTTAGTGAAGTGGGCATTATTATTTATTAACTGTGCGTTTATTATTTAAGGAATACAGTGTGTGTCTTATTTTGTGTCTGGCTTGCTTTGCTCGATGTGATGTTTGTGAAATTCATTCTTGTCCATGGACCAGAAGTTTCTTCCACTTCATCGAGGTTTCGTTTTCCACTTATAAATACATCCAAAGGGAAATGACTATGGCATGCCTGTGTGTGGTTTATTCTGTTTGACATCCATAGAACTATTTGAGTCTAGTTTAATAATCTTTGTCACATTGGTGAAATTTTCAGCCACTATCTCCTCAAATATCGCTTCTGTCTCACTCTTCTCATCCTTTTGAGACTCCAATGGCATATTTATTAAATCATTTTACATTCGGTTAAATGAGTCTTATGTTTTCTTCATTTTCTGTATTTTTTATTTCTGTGCTTTAATTTTTCGTTGTAATATTTTACCCGTAAGGAGATGTAAACCCAAACAGAAAAAAAAAAAAACACCATTCCATCTGAACTCATTTAAGTTTTCAAAATGGATTTCGTCACTTCCAAATGATCCGAAGGTGTCATCCCAGCTCCTGCATTTCACACACACCCTAGGCTATCAATGGAGGCTTATTTTTCTTCTTCTTCTCTTCCTCCATATCCTCTTCCTCCATCTTTTTCTATTTTTTAAGTTAAAATTGACATATAATTTACCTAAACTTAATACACGCCCTTGAAAAGTGTATCATTCTGTGGTTTAGTATAGCCATGAGGTTGTAAAACAGTGTTTTACGAACTACTAGCAAATCATAAAACACTGTAATCATCCTAAAAGGAAACTCCACAATCAGCAGTAACACCCAATCCCACCTTCCACCAGCCCCTGCAACTACTAATCCACTTTGCATTCACCTTTTCTCGGCATGTCGTGTGAATGGCATCGTGCCATATGTGACTTTTCTGCCTGTCTTCTTTCACCGAGCACGATGTTTCCTGGGTTCATCTGTGTTGCAGCACATATGTCATTCTTTTTATGGCTGAATAATATTCCACTGCATGAATGCCAGGCATTGTTTATCCACACATCCAATCAAGGGACATTTGGCTTATTTTATGCTTTGTCTATAAGGAATAAGGTGGCTATGAAAATTTCAGTACAAATATTTCTGTACAAACAGGTTTTCGATTCTTTTGGGTGCATATCTAGAAGTGGATTGTGGTGTCCTATGGAAATTCTACATTAACCTGTTGAGAAACTGCCACGTTGTTTTCCACGTTAGCTGATGCATTATGTATATATTATATATGTAAATATTATATATATATATAATTGCATTTTAGGTTTTGGGTACACGTGAAGAACATGCAAGATTGCTGCATAGGTACGTACTTGGCAGTGTGGTTTGCTGCCTTCCTCCCCATCACCTGTATCTGGCATATTTCTGCCAGTTGTACATATGAGGAGCCCAGTTCCTCTACATTCCTATGAACACTTTTTTTATTTTTATTTTTATGATTACAGTCACCATTGTGGATGTGATGTGGTATCTAATGTTTTTTTTTTTACTTGTATTTCCCTAATGATTAATGTTGTTTAGCATCTTTTTGTATGTTTATGTATTTTCTTTAGGGAAATATCTAAGTTCTTTCTTCACATTTTAATTGGGTTATTTGCTTTTGAATTGTTGAGTTGTAAACGTTCTTTATATGTTCTGGACACTGTCAAATAGATGATTTGCTAGTATGTTCCTAATTCCATAAGCTGCCTTTCCATTTCCTTGAACGATGGGTCCTTTGATGCACAGGAGGTTTTCGATTCAATTAAGTCTGATTTAGCTATTTTTCCTTTGGTTTCGTGTGCTTATGATATCATATATAAGAAACTATTCCCAAATCAAAGGTCGTGTATATTTACACTTGTATTTCCTTTTAAGAGTTTTAAAGTTCTAGCTTTTATGCTTGAGCGTTTGATCGCTTGTAGCAGATTTTTTGTATAGGCTATGAGGTAGGTATCCAGACTCATTCTTTTGCATGTGGATATCTAGTTGTCACAGTACCATTTGTCGGAACGACAGTCTTTTCTTCATTAAATGGTCGTGGCACTCTTGTCAAAATTCATATGTCCATAGATGTGAGAATTTATTTCTGTGTTCTCCATTTGATCCCATTAGTCTATGTGTCTGTCTGTACACCAGTACAAAACTGTCTTGGTTAATGTAACTTTGTACTAAGTTTTAAAATCAGGAATTTGGAGACCTCCGAATTTATTTCTCATTTTCAAGATTGTTTTGGTTGTGGTCTCTTGCATTTCCATATGAATTACAAAACCAGCTTATCCATATCTAAAAATACCACAGCTTGAATTTTGATAGGAATTGCACTGAATCTATGTATCTGTCTGGAGGATGCTGCCTTCCAATCCATGATACAGGATGCCTTTCTATTTATTTAGATATTCTTTAATTTCTTTCAACAATATTTTGTAGTTTTTCTTTTTTTAATTATACAGGCTTTGTAATTCTTTGATTAAATTTCCTCTTAAAAATCTTATTCTTTTATGCTGTTGCAAATAACATTTTTTTTTTTACATTTCATTTTCAAGCTGTTCATTTCTGGTATATAGAAACACAACTGATATTTGTATATTGACTTTGCATCCTGCAACTTTGCTGAACCAGTTTATTCACTCTGTTTTTGTGGATTCTTTAGAATTTTCTGAATATAAGATCATGTCACCTGTATACAAAGATAGTTTTACTTGACCAGGCGTGGTGGTGCACACCTGTAATCCTAGCATTTTGTGAGGCTGAGGCAGGTGAACTGCTTGAGCCCAGGAGTTTTAGACCAGCCTGAGCAATATGGCAAAACCCTTTCTCTACAAAAAATGCCGAAATTAGCTGGGCATGGTGGTGGGTACCTGTAGTCCCAGCTACTCCAAAGGCTGAGGTGGTAGGAACACTTGACCTCATAAGATCAAAGCTGTAGTGAGCTGTGATTGCACCATTGCACTACGGCCTGGGTGAGGGAGCAAGACTCTGTCTCAGTTGTGATTGGAGAGCATACTTTGTAAGACACTAATATTTAAAAAATTCCATGAGCCTTGTTTTCTGGATGAACATATGGTCTATCTGGCAGAAAGTTCCACGTGCACTTGAGAAGCCTGTGGGTGTTTCTCTTATTGGGTGGATTGTTCTCCAGATGTCTTTCTCCAACTAAAGTGAGATTTCTTGCTCTTAGAACAAAAGGCAGAAGAAAGGTTTAAAGTGTTTTCTTAAGGTCAGTTTGGTGAATAAGATGGGACGAGGCACCTCATCTGCTGAACTTGTGAGTGCAGCTCCTTTGGTCCAAGGATCAAGCTTAGCTCTGAGACAATGTTTAATTCTGGTTCCCATGCCTTCCCTCTTGGGCACCAGTGAGCCTCATAAACTCGACTCTTCCCAACTCCCTTACAGACCCTTCTGTCCACCTTCTTGTGCTTCCCTGATTTTCTCTGTTGGTGGCCATCAGAAGGGCACTCCGGCAACAGCAAATACCCCGACCACCACAATGACAATGGTGAGGCCAGTTGTCAAGAGTTTGATTCACGGGGTGAGGGCGGGTGCGTTTCATCTACTTAAAGAAGCATCTTAGAGACCCTGAGGGGTTCTCGCCTCATGTGCACATGGAGGCTGCTGAACTCTGGAACAGTGATTGCTCCTCAGCCCTCCTCTGACATAGTAGCTGGTGTTGCCATGACTGCCTCTAGGAAGGGTCTTCTGTGATGTGCTCTGTCAATGCTCCATCTGGAGAGAAGCTGTCCTGCAGCTGAGTGGCCACACACTCGGACATGGAGCTAGGAGAAGTTGCAGAAGTGCCGCTGCATCTCAGCAATGGAGCAGCAGGTGCAAGGCAAGGCCCCTCGCGTAGATACGTAGATTCGATGCTGAGCGTGGACTGGCCCAGGCCTCCCTTGTCCAGGTTGCACATGCCCCCCCCACCAACCCTCAGCACCCAGCTTCTGGTTGCACTGCTAGGCATTCTAGCATCCCTCCCAATCATAGCAGACCCGCACAGGCGACCCCTGTCCACGAGAGAGGTTCCCTAGGCTCTGTATCCCCCGGGCACTCTTGGGTCCTCTCTCGTAAGCCCTTATCAGGTCCTGGTAGCCCTGGCCATGCTGCCTTCTCCTCAGCAAAGTAAACTTGTCTGTGGGGCCCATGCAGCTCTGAGTGGTGTAGGTGAGTGGAAGGCAGAGAAACTGTGTAGGCTGGAGGAAAATCCAGAGGGCTCGGGGTGGGACTCAGTGCCTGGCTTCCAGGGTGAGCATTTCCAAACATACATTGTCACTAAGGCCTTTTCATCTCTATTCTTTTCTTCTCTATTTGTACAAATAATATTTGGAAGACATCAAAAAGTATAGCAGCTAAATTTTATGAATTTATGTATATATGCACGATTATAATAGTAAGCATTTTAAATAGGAATAACTATCCGATAACCCATTTGCCTCCTTTCCAAACACTGCCTGCCTCTGGACTTTCGGGGAGGAGAGGCCAACTCTCGCCTCGTGTAAGGGACGGTGCTGATTTCCTCCTTGCCACGCTCAGCCTGCCGTGCCAAGTACACGCTTCATGTGAATTAAGCCCGTGCTTTCTCGTACCTTGCACGGCTGCATCACGGTGGCAAACACTCAGGTCTTACACACAGTGTTTATGTACAGATTATTTATGCAGGTTCCTTGCATTTCTTTTTCTTTTACTTTTTTTTTTTTTTTTTTTTTGAGACGGAGTTTCGCTCTTCTTACCCAGGCTGGAGTGCCATGGTGCGATCTCGGCTCACCGCAACCTCCGCCTTCTGGGTTCAGGCAATTCTCCTGCCTCAGCCTCCTGAGTAGCTGGGATTACAGGCACGTGCCACCGTGTCCAGCTAATTTTTTGTATTTTTAGTAGAGACGGGGTTTCACCTTGTTGACCAGGATGGTCTCGATCTCTTGACCTCGTGATCCACCCGCCTCGGCGTCCCAAAGTGCTGGGATTACAGGCGTGAGCCACTGCGCCCGACCCCCGGAAGTGCTGGGATTACAGGCGTGAGCCACTGCGCCCGGCCCCCGGAAGTGCTGGGATTACAGGCGTGAGCCGCCGCGCCCGGCCCCCGGAAGTGCTGGGATTACAGGCGTGAGCCGCCGCGCCCGGCCCCAGGAAGTGCTGGGATTACAGGCGTGTGCCGCCGCGCCCGACCCCCCGAAGTGCTGGGATTACAGGCGTGAGCCGCCGCGCCCCGCCCCCAGAAGTGCTGGGATTACAGGCGTGAGCCGCCACGCCCCGCCCCCGGAAGTGCTGGGATTACAGGCGTGAGCCGCCGCATTTCATTAGACCTCCAGGTTTTCTCTCTTTTTCTCTTCCTTGTCATCAATTTCCAATAGAACTTTTTACAGAAACGACCCTGAGGGCCATAGCTGTTAAACTCGTTTTTTTAAATGCTGATTAAACTATTGCTCACGGTGATTACGGAAGGTCTGTGGCGGTCCCTTAAATAGTGTACCCCCATCTCCCGCAGCCCAGCCTGGTGTTGGGATGAATCAGCAGGGGCCGTTCCTAGATGCTGACGCTCTGATGATGAGGGTCAGGGATGGGCCTGACGACACCCTCACCTCTTCCTCTCGTTCCTGAGCTTCCTGGTCTCCCCACGCTACCTCCCTTTCTCTTGGTTCAAGAAAGACATTGAACATCACTTTCTAGAACAGTTCACCTAGATGAGCTTCTAAGTCAGGAATTGTTTCAAATCACATCTTTGGTTTGCAGGGTCATAAAGCAGTGGTAAAGCCATTCTGTGCTTTCTGCTATTAGCAAAATGGCTTTTCTTTATTAAAAGCCATAAGAGTGAACACGATGAACAAGTGTCCTCTCATGGAATTCCCAAAAACGTGCTGATGCTTTTCAAAGGGAGCGGAGTGTTAAGTTAACATAAGCAATGTCCTGGGAATGAAACTGCAAACTCAGTACAATAAACAACGAATGCATCTGGATGGAAAGATTCAGAGGTTAAGAGCTGAGCTTTGAGGACTTTGGAGCCTGGAGTAAGGAGGTAAAACTGGCTCAGACCTGGCTATGTCTTGGCTTGTCCTGCTGAGCGGAGCTGAGGGGGTGGATGTGTTGACTCCCCTGTGAGGGTCTGGGAGTGGACTTGGTCCATTGGCCCCTGGGTGGTATTAGCTAGCATGGGGATGGATGGGAAGGTCCCCAACCCTACCCACTCCTTCTCTTCCACTGTCATATCGTATGATCCATAAAAATCAATATGCCATATTGTATAATCCATAAAACTCAGGCTGCATATTAGGTTCGCTTTCCTGGGAGTGACATCATTTATATGATAACAAATGACGGAGAAAGCCATGACCCTCCGAGTCAAGTGCAGTCTAACTTCAAAGAAGGATGGTTGCACCTCGAGATCGTTTGAAAAACTGGAAAATGCTGACAACTTTATTTTTTCCCAGCATTTTCAACTCATGAGGCTTCTGGGGAGAAATATTCACCCTGAAATTTGGATTGCTCTGGAGCCTCACAAAATTGAATAAAATTCTACTGAGTAAAATAAATGTTCCCGGCTCTCCAGTCTCACAGACACTGCAAACAAACAGTTCTCCAGCTGGCACTTGGCTGTCAAGGGAGGAGCAGAGAAAGGTAACAAATGCAGAAAACTTTCTTTCACATGAATAGGAGGTGGGCCCACGGGGAGCGTTTTATCAATATCCATTTCAATATATTTACATCTTAATCTCTCATATGGTTCCCATGAATAAGGAAGATCTCACAAAGAAACACCTTCCGTAAATTTAAAACAAAAAAGGTTTTCAAATGTGGAGAAACATTAGCACAATGGACTTAGCTATATAAAGAATTACAATCTCTACGGCTCCCTCCCTCCCTCCTTTGTACTCCCTCCCTCCCTCCCTCCCTCCCTCCCTCTCTCTCTTCCTTCCTTCCTTCCTTCCTCCCTCCCATCTTTGTTTTTCCTTTAATACATAGCCCAGAGATCAATACACCTCTGAAAAGACAAAAAGGAGGGTAGAAACAGCTGTAAGCATCGTGGTGTCGAGGCTGTAATCCTGGTGAATAATGCCGCTGTCATAACAGCCAGGATAATTCAATGCTGGCACTTAGTGGCATGATAAATAGCTTGCCAGACGTCAGCAGCGACAGCCGACGGAACTGCCCATGACAACTTCTGAAATATTAATCTTCCGTCAGACGGGACGGAGGCTGTGCCAGGAGGAGAGGCGCGGGAGGGCCAGCAGCAGGACACGCTCAAACAGAAGCAAGAGCGTCTCTCTGGAGAACTTCAGCACAAAGTTCTTTGTTTGTTTAAAAGCATTTCATCTGTGAAGCGATGTCTCAGAGGTCGAACTGGAGGTCCTCTTTAGAGAACATGATTTAATCTCTTTAAATGACCAAAGAATTATGTTTTTCATTTGGGACATGCGACTGGGCCCCATATTTCCTTTTCTTTTCTCGCTTCCCAAAAGTTGTTTTTATCAAAATTTGACTTAAAGGAAGTATGTTTCAGTTTAAATATCTTATGATGGGGGTTAATTAATATGCCACCTTTTACCTAGTAACAACTTCCGGCTTATAAAAAGATGCACAGACTTTACTATAGAAGAAAATTAGCTACAAACACACCTGGATAGCCCACTCCGCCAAGTGCTGGACATGAGTCTCCATTTCGTCTAATTTTAGTATAATATTGACGGTTAAGGTGGAACCTATCAGTTTTTATCTCGTATGTATCTATTAGCTTGATGCAAAAGTAATTGTGATCTTTTCCTTTTAATGACAAAGCCATAATTACTTTTGCACCAACCTAATACATGCAATCGTCATCTAGAAGAACAAACTTTACCTATGAGATGTAATTTGGAAACAAAGGTTAATGAGCGTAGTGGAAGTGAAACTGGTAAAACAAATAATTTATAGTCTGTAATCCCCAAAAACTTTCCAAATGACCAAAAGAATATGCATGATAAAATATGAAATAGATTTCTTAAAATGTAAATTAAAAGGAGTAAAAGAAAAGAATTCTTTTACTACGTATTTTCCATTTCATATGTATGTCTTGTATATTTTTTCTTCCTCAAAAAAGAGGTTTGAGGCAATGCATATGAATAATAAAATTTAACGCGAGGAAGCAAGTTGTAGGGAAGGGGAGTCAGCGCTCTCTGGAAAGCCTGGAAGCACGTTTCAGGGCATCGTGGAGGGCAGGAGCTTCAGCCCCTCCGACGGTGTGGCTTCATGTGCCTTCCAGGTGGCCGCTCAGCAGCCCCCGCCCAGCACCCACTCTTTGCCCCGTGCTCAGGGCCTCACTGATTGATTTTATTTACTCCATCTAGGGAAACATTTGTACTATGTTTTGGTTGATCATTTATGGGTCCACCGTGTTTTAAGTATCAGCAACCTGACAAATTTTATTTAAAGATAGATTTTTTTTTTTTTTTTTTGAGACAGAGTTCCGCTCTTCTTACCCAGGCTGGAGTGCAATGGCTCGATCTCAGCTCACTGCAACCTCCGCCTCCTGGGTTCAAGCAATTCTCCTGCCTCAGCCTCCTGAGTAGCTGGGACTACAGGCATGCGCCACCATGCCCAACTAATTTTTGTATTTTTAGTAGAGATGGGGTTTCACCATGTTGACCAGGATGGTCTCGACCTCTTGACCTCATGATCCCCCCACCTCAGCCTCCCAAAGTGCTGGGATTAAGGCGTGAGCCACCGCACCCAGCCAAAGATAGATTTGTTTAAGAGTTATTTCAGTTTGCTTCAAAAAGATCCCTCTGCCCTATGCTAAGGAGGTTCCCCATCGCCTGCCCTGAAGAGTCTTGGAAAGTACTGGGAGGAGAAAAGGATGCATTTGCTCTTGGTCATAGTGCACCCCTTTATCAATACAGCAACTATGTATTTCTTACAGTTTTCCGTGTCTATTGCACGTAGTTGAATTAATCCTTCCTCCCCATAGCAACGCTGAAAAATTAAAAAGGCAAAATATTGAGCTAACCTTCTTAAACCAGAGCACTCAGACAAAAGCTGATAGCTGCCCTGCATATTCCCAGTACCTGCTTTAATTTCACAAATCTAGATGGCATGAAAATAAAATTTTGGAATGTTGGCTAATTATCTGCACTATCTTAGGGAATTCAATGTGCAATTCACCTCTTCCTATTTAGCACTTTCCTTGAGCCTCCTACCAATTACTGTTGGACTGAATTGATTCCCAAGATACCAATTTCTCAGAATAACTGACAGGGGGTGCTGCTTCTATAAGTACCAATTGACCTAGGTGGAGGTGATTAGCATACACCGAGGGTCCTGAGAGAACGCTAGGTGTGATGCGGTCTTGCAGCTGGAAGTGGAAATGAACAGTCGGGGTTCCTCGCTGAGCCCTCGTTCATCTCTAGCCTGCATTTTCCCAGCAGCGCCATAGCAACGGCACTACCCAGGCTGGGGCTGAGCCGGGCCAGACACCAGGTGCCCCAGGAGGCCTCACCTGGATCTCCCAGAGATTCAGGCAGTCAATGGCCAGGAGGCCTGGGCCACCTGCACAGCCCAGCGACTCTGCACCTTGAATGTTGACGGAGGCGTGAGAGGGTGCTCGACAGAGTCCTTGTGAAATTCGTCTGAATGCTTTTAAACAAAAGCAGAGTTCATAAGCAGTGAGGTTAAATCTATCAAGAAAATTCTTTGCAAAGAGTAGTTAGTACAGGACTTCTAAACTATGGTGGCAGGTGTCAGAGGTGGCAATTTTGAATTTTATCTCCAAGACTGAATGGACTATTCATTATGAAAACATTAACATACAGATCAGCAACATAAAAACTGAAGAGGTATGTGCGTGTGGGCATCCACCCACACTCGTGTCCGAGTGGACCCGAGACCAGCCCTTGGGAAAGCATACACTACTGCCAGGGGCTCGGAGGCTTCCTTTGCTCGTCTCTCTGCCCTAAGAAGAAACACCTTTGAGACAGCTTCTCTCTGTGTCAGCCACACAACACACTGAGATGTAAGACGCAAGTCAGAAAGAAAAGCACAGGTCAGTTTCGACTGGGTCACTGGCAGTCACCCAAAATGTGAGTTTTAGGAATTTTATAGGAGCCATTTAGCAAGAATAGCTGCAGGGAAATGACACTGGCCGGTTTGGACCTAAATGTGTCTTGACTCTTTGGCGAACTTCTATAGCTTCTATAGACATGGATGTCATTTAAAGCCGGAAGCTGATAAAGTAAATGAAAAATGAGGTTGTCGTATCGGAGTTGTCAAATGATTTCACTGCAAGAGAAGCTTAGGATGGCTGGCGAGGAAGTCGGTTCCCAAATCAGCAATTCTGACTCCATTAATTGTCCCTGATCTAGGAAGCTGGCACAAATAATTCTGTCAAAAGATTTACCGCGCAGCATTAGATGCTATTTACTGATAAATGATGGGGCACTTCATTAGCTAATGTTGAAAAATCATGGTAGACATAACAGAATTATTAGGGCTTGTATAGAAATCCTATTCTATAATGAGTTATTACTCTAAAATAATAGCAGCAATATGTTACAATTAAGCACTCTAGAAAGGAGCTTTCCACAAGAAAAGTGTCGGCATTTGAGTGATCCCCTGAACCACTGCTCATTACAAATGAATTCTACCGGCTGTCATCCATCAAAACTCCACTTTCATTAAATAATTAAAGAACGCAACAAAGTTGAGTGGACCAGCATTACTCTAAGTTACAGTGAGCTGTAAACCTGGCGGGGGGTGGCCGTGGAGGGCCTTCTTCTCTTTCCTTTCTCTCTTTTTTTCAGCTATGCTAATGCCAGGGGCGGCCGTGCTCCCTGGTCTCATTCACTGTGGTTCGGGCGGACATTCATCGGGTGCATAACTGGGCAATGCTATGGAAATGCGGGGTCGTCTCTGCCTCCTGTTCACGTTCCTCTTCATACACAGCTCGATTAGCTGACCTGTAACGAGGACGCGTTCACAGGACTCTAGCTTCTGTGCACCAAGTGACTCTTCGTTTTCCTTTGCTTTGGGTTGCTCCTCTCAGAAACGTGAAAACGAAGCAGAGCACAGGATGGCTAGAAACCAAGGGACAGGATTTGGAATCCCATTGCTTTTAGGAAAGGCCCTCCCAATCTCAGGTGAAAGGAAGCCTCATCACAATTTTGCAGCGAGGATGATCCACATTTACGCATTTGACTCTGAAGGCCTCAAGACTCAGGGGGATACAGCAACTTACCCAGGGTCACGAGGTTCGCGAGAGGCAAAGCCAGAGGGGTCTCAACACAGACCTGGCTCTGAGTCTCCACAGTTTTCCCCACTGGACGTGGCTTCTCCACGCGCGGCGTTCGCTCTTTACCTGGTACAGTCTTGGGGTTTGTCATTAGGGGATTTAATTTTGACACCGAAGCAATAACATCAGAATTCAGTCAGAAAGTTCTGGGGATTTCTCTTGTCTGAATATAATTGCAGTCATCGTGGACAATTCCGTGTAGTTGTTCAGGACTCTGGGGAAAGGACCTTGCTGGCGTTTATAGGGTAATATGTTTTCAGTTGCTTCACTTTGAAGTGATTTGACAAGGACAACATGTCTGTCCCCGGTTAGGAAGACTGGAGCCTGCATGGAGATGTCTAACTCGATTCGAATCCCAACACTCTTATCTTAAAATGTTGAGAAATAGGGAGTTTTATGATTTATTACTGAAAGCACCAAATCTCTGGGTGACAGAACGTGGCGACACGTGCTCGTTCACCTCATCCTCCTGCACGTGGCTTCGGAGACGCCGAAAAGTGCTTCCACTTTGGAAACAGTGAAGATTGACTGTTGGCACCTGCTAAGCGACGCCTGGAACTGGAAAGTGGCGCTGCGTGAGAGAAGGGAGTTGTGTCTTCTTTATCGCTTTTTATAATGCGGTCATAGAAGAAATGAAAGTCGTAGAGACCAGTTGAAAAGTAGCATGATGTGAAAGTTTCTAAAATAGCCCTGTCAGGTTACAACACGGCATGTCTGGAAGTAGGCGACATCCCTTAATGCAGACGGTCTATTAACTGCGCAAAAGGAAATTAGTAAGTAGGAATTATGTATTTTCTTCTTTAAATATGGAGTTGTAATGAGGCATATTAAACTTCCTTACCCATTTATTGACTAAAAGAGCTTCAGTCATGCCTCTGGATAAATATTCCCTGTGCAGTATGCCAAAGATTGTATTGAATTTTGGTTAATTTAATAATTAAAATCGTATATTGCTTCACCAGCACAATTCCTTAAAGTTAAAATTATTGAATTCTATTTAAGTTTTGCATAAAGGAGTGTGATTAGTGCTTCAAGGATGTAGGAGGTGTCTTAATCTACGCAGATTCTGGCAAGCTTTGAGGCAGAATCACCTTTCAGGTGAGAGGAAATACAGCTGTGGAGTCAAAGGAGGTCCCTGTTAGATGCTGTGAAAAGTGTCATCACCCTTAGAACTGCCAAGAAAAGGCCCAGGTTTCTGAGAACGGAGCGACATCTAGAACTGAGCGCAGGAGCAGGTGCACCAGGAGGACTGCCCTCTTGGAAGCTGCCTCTGAGCGTGCTCCCAGCTCTGCTAGGAAGAGGCCCAAATTGTACAAAAGCCTGGCACCATGTTGGTTCCCACAAGACGTGCAGGAAAAAGATAAGTGAATCCAATGACCCATTCATGTTGTTAAAATGGGTGATTTTAAAGCCCAATTATGAAAGAATTTCATTGCACTTAATAGGTATAGAAATGATCTGAAGTATCAGCCTTCCACTTATGGCCCAGGGAGGGGAGACAGAATCAGAACAGCAAATGAGAAAACTGGAAGGAGAAAGGGCTCGGTGCAGAGGGCAGGAGAGATGGGCTGGCTTTGCCACCATTGTCTGTCTTTGGTCTAAGAACCGTTGGGCTTGCACAGACAGAAAAGCTGAGGCTGTCAGAGAGCAAGTTCAAAGCTGGTCCTGTCCCTGCACTTCACATAGAGAGCACGCCATAAACAGGAAGCCTCTCCCTCCAACTTTCCTAGATGGTTATTTACGCCGAAGTCTATAAGATGCAACCGAAAAGGTGATAATTTGTCAACGGTCACATGGTACCACATAGTCGACGGTTGTCCCCAGGCCTCCCAGTGAATCGAATGGGCCACTGGCATCAGGGCACTCCCGGTCTTCTGGGTAGCTTCTGCCCGGCTTGTGGTGGGAACTTGGACTCCGTATACGTGGCTGACAGATCACCAGGTTGCTCTCTGAATCCCCTGCGTTGGTTGACATGGCAACCCTGAGCTGACTGTAAAAGAGTTTCATAGGTGGTATGTGCTGATTTGATAGGTTGCACTTATTGACAGCCAGTCTCAGAACTGTACTTAACTAGACAGATAACACAAGCCCAGTCCCTTTAAAGCAGCATCTGGTTAATAGAATATGGTCCCATAATTCATTTTTAACTTCCCCTAATTGCTCCAGTCATTTCATCATTACAAATATTAGGTATCTGCGGAAAGGAACAGCGAGGCGTCTGCCTAGACGGAGGACGCCAGCATGGGCGGAGGCAGTGCTAATCTAATTAGAAAGGTAGCCGAGCTGAACGGCTGCATTTTCTCATGCTTAGCATTCACAAGCTAGGTCCCAGCAGATGTGCTGTGAAATTAATTTCCTCTGGTGTAACCAGAAACTCTCTGTTATGCAATTTCCATTTCACAGATGATAACCTATTATCACTTTATTCAAGGAAAATGTGTTAATAGCCACAAGGAAAATTGAATTATTCATATTTGCTCATTTCTATTCTGAAGCAAGCCCATCTCTTTTCATGCATTGGGAGAAGGCTAATGTAAACATGACCAGATCCTTGTAAATTGGCTTGTAGAAGAGGCTGTTAGCATGCTGCCTGGGGACCCTCTGGGGTGGGGGACGGCTGATCGCTGGAGTACAGCAGGTGGGAGGCAGGCACTTACCAGGTGGTGATGGAGCTAATGGGAGCCAGGTCAAACGCGTCAGCTGTCGGTGCAGAGCGCCAGCGGTGCTGGATACGGTAGCCACGGGAAGCGGGCGTAGTAACAAGTGGCTCAGCCTCCCAGTCCGTGTCCCTGGGCCGAGGCAGGGCTTTGGGAAGCAGGCGTGGCTTTGGGCCAAGGAAGGCAAAGCTGCCTGTGGGCCGGGATGAGTCCTGCCTTCCTGACGGAGCTCCCTCGAAAACCTCCCCAAACCCTGGGGACACATGTTTTCAGGGGTAACCAAAGCAAAGGGACACATGTTTTAGAAACCACTTTGGACCCGAGATTAAGAAACCACATTCTCCTCTGAGATCAGCCACTGAGGAGGCTCAGATAAGCCCTGCAGGAGCAGTGATTTCTCGGGTTTCTTTCTGGGTCCAGCTCTGTGATCAGCTGAGCTTCTTACCTTGCAATTAATTACAGGTCAAGTGAGATCTGAATTGTTAGACAGTCCTTCCCTGGCGCTCCCCACTGGATCTTCCTCCAAATTCCACCAACTCCACCGGGCTTGGATCTCCAAAACACAGACGAGAATCCACTCAGCGCAGCGCAGGCACCTGCCACACGTATTTGATGCCTGACTTGGCTCTGCTTCCTGTCTCCTGCATCTCCTGCCTGCTGACCCAAGGGGGACAAGGCAAAGCCCACCACCCCTTTTCCTTCTCCCCACAGCTAAGCAGTGCAGCTGAGGGGACCCAGTCAGGCCCTGTGCTCCCTCCTCCACCCAGCTCATCCTGAGACGCTGCCCAGCTGCCTGGGTCCCAGTGCCCTGAGTGTCCTCTCTGTCACACGGTCACCTGCTTCTGAAGGCCGAAGGCTGATACCCGGTCTTCGGGAAGGGGTGCCAAGCAGGCTTGTACAATGTCCGTTTAGGCATCTTCCCATACCTCTATCTTTATTGGGGTAGAGGCGGGAGAGAAGCAGAGACAAGACACAGACACAGACAGAGATGGAGAGAGAGGCTGAGGACGGCACGCGGGGGCGGCAGTGAAGACCCGAGGACCCACCCAGAGTCTTGCAGTCAAGGCAGCCGCCATCTGCCGGGCTGCCCTGGGCCGGAGGTCTTCAGCCCGGCTCTCCTTCCCTTTGCTAGCTGTAGAAGCCAGCGAACCCACTGAAGATCTCACTGCTTCCCCTTCCTCATCTGCCCAGCGAGGCTGGTAATGGCGCCTCCTTTTATTCCACACACACTGTTGAGCTACTTGCACTCTGCTGGGAGACCTAAGGGTGCCTGACACAGGCGAGCTCCCTGGCTTCTGAGAGCTCACCTTCTACACGTGGAGGCAGAGGGCAACCACACGGATCATCTGGGAGCCAGAAAGTGCCGGAAGGGAGAGCTTGGGGTCTGCGGGACAGCTTGCAGGGGGGCCAGCCAGAGCACGCTCAGCACTGGCTCTTCTCCCAAAGCCAGCGGGAGAAGCCTCTGGAGAAGCCTGGGGCTGGGGAAGGAGGTGAAATGCCTACAGAATCAGGGAGAGGGCCCTGAAGCCCAACTGGGTTAGGAAAGAATGGTTCAGGGCAGCTCCTGGAAAAGGGGAAGTCTGCTCTGGGTGGTGAGCGGCCATCCTTCGGGTAATCTGAGTGTTATGGAGAAGGATGTAAAGAGAGTTAGGAGTGAAGGTCGGGGCATGAGGGTGTCGGGGGAATGCCGACTCCCTGTCACATCATCTGCATCCCTCAAGAAGCACAGCTCAGGAGCTGAAGATGGGTCATCAGGGAAGGCTTCCAGGAGGAGGGAGCATTCTGGCTGAACTTGAAGGATGACAAGACATTCTGAGAGCTTGAAGGGAAAATGTGTCCAAAGTCCTCAGCATGAATAAGCGCCTGACCAAAGCTGGGCACTGCAACCCTGCTGTGGCCTTGGCAGTCTCCCTGGCTCTCTGCAGGCTGGCAGGGGGGCCCCTCACCTCCTGGTGGTCATCGCGATCACTGCCCCCAGAGGGACACATAAGGACATCCAAGTCTTCAGAAATGCCTTTGCTTTTTGAAAATTAATATTCCTCTCATTCTAAGGCATGATCAACACAGAGATAATAAAAATAAAGACAGGCTTTGTGAGATCATAAAATAAAGAATAAATTGAAATCACTTATGCTGTAGATATAATTCTCTCCACGCTGTGCTTTTGCGAATATCACTCTCCATGTTGGTATATCAGAACAAAGGAATTCTGAGTAAATTAATGTAAATATATATTCTGGTCAGACACTGGATCTGAGGTATTCGCCAGCATGGTTGTCTTCGGAGCAGCAGAGATAAACTCTTCCATCCTTCGGCTTCTTCAGACTCACCCCTGATGCTTTCTGCATGACCAGAATTTAAAAGATATTATTTTTATAAAGTTAATTAAAATACATATTTGAAGTCTAACACATTCTGTTGTTTACACTGATATTTAATATTATTTTAAATCCATATATTACTAATATGTGCAAGATTTTAGATACATGAAGCCAATTACTCCAGTTACCAATATAAAGATAGGTTAAAAATACGAAGGTCCTATTTTGAGGTTCAGCGTGTAGCTATCACATTGCCTCACATTTCATTTTGTAATTGATCACCGTACGTTGAGATGAGTCCAGATTCACCTGTGATTGTAAAGAGTAATTTGGAGAGGCTCCGTGTAGCATGAACCTAATTTCCCCAAAAGGTAACATCCTGCAAAACTACAGAACAGTATCACTGCCACATAGTTGATCTTGGTAGAGTCTATTGGTTATGTTTGGATTTCTCCAGTTCTACATGCACCTGTGTGTGTTTGTGTATGTTTAGCTCCATGTAATTGTATCATGTATGTAGATTTGTGTATCCACCAGCACAGTCAAGATTCACAGCATTTCATCAGCACCAGGAGACCTCATGCCATCTTTACCGCCACACCCAGCCCTCCTGCCTCCTCTCTCCCACCTCCCTCCACCCTGGCCATCCCATTCATTCTCCACCTCTTTTATCAAAATGTTACATACATGGAACTGTAAATGATGCAGCCTTTCAGGAGTTGGCTTTTATCATGCAGCATAATTCCTGTCACACGTATCTAACTTATTTGTATCAATAATTCGTTTTCACTGCTGAGTAGTATTTCAAGACAGGATGTACTGGAGTTTGTTGAATCATTCAGTCATTACAGGACAGTGGGGCAGCTTCTAGATTGTCACAAGTAGAGCCGCTATGAACATTCTCATTCAGAATTTCGTATGAAACTCAGTTTTCCTTTCTCTGGAGTAAATGCCAAGGTGTTTAATTTCAGGGCTGGCACATGTGGTAGCTTTTTCTGAGCTTGCCAAACTGTTTTCCAGAGTGGCTGTACCATTCTGCATTCCCAACAGCGACAGAAGAATGATCCATCCTGGTGAAAATTTGGCGTGTTCGACCTGTTTTAATTTTCAGCCTCCTGTTAGGTATGTCACGGCGTGTCATGTGGTGTTAATTAGCATTTCTCTGTCGGCTGATAATGCTGAGTATCCCTCCACCTGCCCACGGCCACCGTGCCTCCTCTTTGGTGAAGTGTTCACTTTCTAGATGGATGGTTTGTGCTCTCACTGCTGAGGTTTGAGAGTGTCGCGTATATCATAGGAGCAATCTCTTCTTCAGACAAGTGGCTTGCAAGTATTTTTTCCCAGTCCATTGCTTCTCTTCTAATTGTCTTAACAAAGGCTTTAACAGCGTAAAGTTTTTAATTTGGATAAGGTCCAATTTACCAATTTTTTTTAAACAGAACATGCTTCCAGCATCAAGTCTAAGCACAAGTCCCAAATGCAGGAAATTTTCTCTATTATGTTTTGTAAATGTTTCGTATTTTTGTCTTACATCTAAGCCATGTTGGGTTAATTTTTGTGCAAGGTGCAGGGTTTAGGTTGAAGGGTATTTTTTATTTGTGTGTTTTTGCTTAAGAATGTCCACGGCAGCCCCACGTATTGACAACGCTCTATTTCCTCTAATGAGTCTCTCCACACCTTTTTCAAGACTCAGTTGGGCATATTTGTTTGTGTCTACTTTGAGGTTCTCTATTTTGTGCCATTGAGCTATGAATCTATCACTGTGTACATACTCTGCTGTACTGATGGCTATCGCTAGATAGAAATACTTAGTATCACAGTGAATGATCTCTCACGTGTTATGCTGACTGTTAAAGTTCAATTATTGTAGATTCTGTGCTTTTACACAGAAATTTTAGAATGAACTCGTAGTATGCCTGTGAAACATCTTGCTGGGATTTTGAAGGAAATAGCACGAAGCTTATAGATCAGTTTGGGGAGAATTAACCTTCCTCTGTGATGTCTTTCGATTCGTGAACACAATATGTCTCTCCATGTATTTGGATCTTTACTTCACTAGCATTTGATGATTTTCGGCATCTGGATCCTCTATGGGTTATGCTGTGTTTATACCTGAGCATTTCACTTTCTCCCATCGAGGTGCGGAGCGGGCCGACCCTGCTTAGCCTCTGAGATCAGACGCGTTCTGGGTGTTGTGGCCGTAGACGGTATTTCATCTTCTTTAGAGCAGTTATATATAGTAACTGTGAACTTTAGTAATCACATACTCATCATTAGTGGTATAAAGAAGTGTGATTGATTTTTGTCTGTTTGCCTCCTATCCTGCAGTCAAACTAGAATCACTTATTAATTCTGGGAGAATTTTGGAGATCCCCTGTGATTTTTTGGTGCACACACATTAAAGATCATTTTGTCTTCCTGCCGGATCCATATTCCTTTTTGTTTCCGGTAATTTTCTTTGCTCTGAAGCCTGATGTACCTTTTGTCAATGCAGCCATGTCTTGGGGGGGTGTGTATGTGTCTGTGTGCTTGCCTAATGTATCTACTTCCATAATTTTAGTTTCAAATTATCTTTGACATTGAATCCCGTATTTCTTGTGAAAACATATTGTTGGGTGCTTTTGCTTTTAATTTATTTTCTATTTGTTTTTAAGCCACCCTGATCATCACTACTTCTTAATTGGTGTTACATACACTATTTTACTAAATTATTGATTAGGGCTCAACTTTGCCATTTTGCTTGTTAGAGTTTCTGACGCTGCTCCTGTTTCTGTTTCTGTGCCTTCCGACGTAGTACTGTGCCTGACTAAGGATCTGATGTTACTTGTTCACGGTGTTTCTATTGTACTGCTTTGTGCATGTTTCTTAGAAATTGCTCTGGGAGCCTCCGTACCTCAGCGTCACCTCCGTGTCGCCCTGCAGCGCAGCAGGCCCGCCTTCCTTCCATTGGTTCCCCTGCCATCCCCACTTCTTCAATAGGGCTGTCTTGACTCTCAGATGGTGTTAGAGTTATGTGGCAATTATCAAATATATGACTTATGTATGAGTTTGTTCTCTCACTGCTATAAAGAAATACCTGAAACCGGGTAATTTATCAAGAAAAGAGGTTTAACTGGCTCACAGTTCTGCAGGCTGTACAGGCTTCTGCTTCTGTGGAGGCCTCAGGAAACTCACAACCATGGAGGAAGGCGAAGCAGAAGCCGGCATGTCCTACCCAGCTGGAGCAGGAGGAAGAGAGTGAAGAGGAAGGTGCTACACACTTTCCAACAACCGGGTCTCCTGAGAACTCTCTCGCTGTCACAGAAATAGCAAGGAAACCCCGTCCCCAAGATCCAGTCACCTCCCAGCAGGCCCCGCCTTCAACATTGGAGATCAGTTCCACAGGAATTTGGGCAGGCACACAAATCCAGACATGTCAACTCAGAACTTCATGGGAAGAACAGGATCTTGTACTCACCAGTGTGTAGGCTCTTCCTGCTGTCTCCTTTTCCTTTGTAATGCTCCCAAACTCTACTGCTGTTTCATTTCGATTTTAGGACTTCCTTAAACCAGTCTTCAAAGACAGGTCTGCTGGCCACAAATTCCCCTTGTTTTTCTCATCAGAGAGTGTCTTTATTTTCCCTTTATTCCAGAAGACTCTTTTCACGAGATACGGAATCTGGTTGATGGTTCTTCTCTTTCAGCACTAGGAAGGCTTGTGCCACTGGGTGGGGCCTCCGCGGTTGCAGAGGGAGAGTCTGCTGTCATTTGACCTGCTGTTCTGTGGATCACGCATCATTCAGCTCCTGTCCCTCCCAAGACTTTCCCTTTGTTGTTCTTCAGGAGTTTAATCACCATGCACATTAGCCTGAATTTGCTTGAGTCTATCCTCTTTGGGGTTCATGCAGCTTTGAGTCTATGTGTCATCCTCATAGCCACAGACCCCAGCTCTGCCGTCTACGCTCTGCTGTTGCATTCATCTGGTGAGTTTTATGTATTCAGTAATTGTATTTTTTAGCTATATAATTTCAGTTTGCTTTTAGAATAACTTCTGTATTTTTTCTGCTTTTTCTTTTCTCATTTCTTTCAAGATAATTTCTAAGTGGTTGTTGAATTACTATTATGATGACTCCTTAAAAATCCTTCCTTGGCCACAGTTTTGACATCTGGTTCATCTCAGGGTTTGGTGACAGTTGACTGTCTCTGTTCAAGTTGTGACATTCCTGGTTCTTAGGATGATGAGTGATTTTCTCTGTGTACTGGGCATTTTTGTCTATTGCGTTAGGAGACCCTGAGTGCTGCTTAAACTTCTTATTCTAGTGGGATGTCCTGGTGTTATTGTGGCTGGCTTGGTTTCTGTGCTGTGCTGGGTTCCACTGGACTCTGCTGGTGGCACCTGGGGCAGAAGGAGCTTCCCGGAGCTGGCGGGGCTGGGGGGAGCCTGACTCCCCATCTTGGTGGGGGACAGGACTCTTCAGCCTGGGGAGGAAGAGGCTTCCCAGGCTCTCTGCTTGTGTTAGCTTCACCCTTGCTGGTGACCCTTGGAGCCCTGGTGTCTGTGTTTCTTGTGAGGAAGGAGAACTTCAGGTTTGTAGAACCAAAAGGCTGTCTGGCCCAGCTCTTGCTATGAGATTCCTCCTGCTGGAGCTCCAGATCTTGCAGGATGTGTCCAGGTTGGGGAGCAATCCCGAGGCCCGCAGGGAGATGAGGACACCTGTGATGCAGGACCCTCTGGCCAGGCCCTGGGCCTTCCGGGACTCGCCTGCTGCTGGTGGCAGAACCCATTCCCTCCAGGGCGACAGAGCCTCCCTGGTGCTTTCTGCCACTCAGGCCCAACACACGCTGCGTTAGTACTTTAAAGAGTGTGTTTGTGTCATTACCTAGATAAAAAGTTAGTTCCAGAAGCTGATGGAATTTGGTATCTTACAGTCCTCTTTTGCATAGTTGGCCCCACCTAATGGAGCTTTCCTTTCTTCAAAACTAATTGTCAAATTAACCTGCTAACAGGTTCTGATTCAACAGAGGTTCCACACCTGGCTGTATGTTCCTTTACCTAAAATACTCTAATAAGATTATGTAACTATGTGATCTCTAGAGAATGAATGGATTAGACCGTCTGTGGTGGTGGCAAAGGGTGACCAGCAGTCTTCGAAGCTCTTCCCGTCATGCAGAGGGACCTGCCAGGCTCTGTCCTGACGTTAGAGTCTGGGAACCACTATAGTCTCTTAAAACCACACGTCCCAGCTCAGACTTCTGGCAGGTTAGTCACGTTTTGTGGTTATAAAGTAATTTCAAGGGTCAACGTATGTCATTAAACTCACATTCCTGTTACGCAGGAGCGCTTTAACCATTGTAGGTTAACTATTATTTTTTACATCAGAATAAAGGCTCAGGTCTTAGGAAGTAGGGGAACAGCTGACACCCCCTCCCTCCAATAAAGAGCAGCACTGACACGAAGGCATGGAGGGGAGAGACATCGGGAACCATGCACCTGCCCACGCCCTGGCTCTGGTCTGGAGCTTGGTACCAACACCCGGACGTGTGCACCTGTTACTGAGCAGGTGAAACAGACTCAGCTTCCATCTGCGAAGCCCACCCAAGTTTGGACGTTGGACAGGGAGCGTCCCTTTCCACATCCTTCTCCTCCAGGGGCTTATATGTGACCTGGGCCATTGAGAGGCATGTTCATGGCAAAGCATTCAGACAGCATGCAGAAGAGTCCTGGAGCACAGAAGGGTCCTGCTGGGTGGACGATCCATGGGCCACACGCAGATCACTGTTGGTGGAGAATCCTCACCTCCCAACCCCCAGAGGGCAGTGGGAAGATGTGTCCCCACCAGGGAACCTGTGTGCTCACCTGTCCCATGGTTCTGCACATGGCAGAACCTGCCTCCCACATGGCACAGGCAACAGATAGGGCTGGGCTGGCTCTTCAGCTGCCTCTGTGCTGCCTGTGTGGGCCCCGACGGAGCTGGCTCAGGCTTCAGGGTCGTCCATGGCCACAGGCCACCCACCTAGCTTCCTCTCTGCCCACAGTCCCTCATCCTCATTTTTACTCCCGGCCTCAGCCGTCTGGTTCTACGCTTCCTTCTCAGAGACCACTGTTTCGACAAACACTTCATGTCCGGCCTCACTTGGGTAACTCACTTTTGACGTTAGGCAGCATTTTCTCCTCTCAACAAGATCTGGATTTGTTTAAAATGCCTGTTTGGGGTGTGGGCTTCAAGAGTCTGTTCAGGGAGAAACAGGCACATGAGGAAGACTCTCCGATCCCCTCCACCCACTGCGGTCTCTATCAGACCAGTCTTCACGAGCCCACAGTGGATGTGGGCCTCCAAGAGAGGGTTCTTGGATTTTGCACAAGAAAGAGTCCTACGTGAATTCATAAAGTGGAAGCATTTTGTTAGGAAAGTATAAGGACAGAAGAACGGCGACTCTATCAGCAGAGCAGGCCTGAGGGCTGCGGGTTGCCCATCTTTATGGTTATTTCTTGATGATATGCTAAACAAGGGGTGGATTATTCATGCCCCCCCATTTTCGACCACATAGGATACCTTCCCGACGTTGCCATGGCGTTCATGAACTGTCACGTGGCTGGGGGAGTGTAGCACTGAGGACGACCAGAGGACACTCCCGTCACCATCTTGGTTCTGGTGGGTTTTGATAGACTTCTATACTGCAATCTGGTTTATCAGCAAGATGGTTATGACCTGTATCTCGTGTCTACCTCCTACCTCATCCTGTGACTTGGAATGTCTTAACCATCTGGGAATGCAGCCCAGTAGATCTCAGCCTTAGTTTACCCAGCTCCTTTTCAATATGGAGTTGTTCTGGTTTCAATGCCTCTGGCACTTTCAAAGAAAGGCATCTGTCAGCTGCTGAAGAAGCAGGGAGAGGGACAGTGGTGTGTGGGGAAGACGGTGTTTCTGAAAGCCTTGAAGTCAGAGTGAGAATGGACTGCTGGGGAGACCGCCTGAAACACGGACAGGAGAGGGGCAGGTGATGGAGCCTCTGACACAGGGCTGGGGGTGTTTCACCTTATCCTGGAAGTCGTAGTGGTGTGCAGAGTAATGGCCCCTGAAAGATGCCCTCACTCTAATCCTGGGACCTGTGAGATTCTCATGTTTCACTGCACAGGAGGACTAAGGTGCAGCTGGAAATCAGGCTGCCAATCAGCCGACCTGGGGCCAGGGTTGTCCTGGACCCTCGGTGTGCCTAGCATGATGTGGAAGAGGGAGGTAGATGTGCTGGAATTCCAGAGATTCAGCGGGTCACTGCTGGCTACGTGGCTGGAGGAAGGGGCCATGTGAAAAGGAAGGTGGAAAAAGCAAGCACAGCGTTCTCCCTGGAGCCTCCAGAAAGAAGTGCAGTCCTGCAGACACCTGGGTTTTAGCCCAGGGAGATGCACATTGACTCCTGGCCTCAAGACTGTGAGATAACAGATGTGCCCTGTTTAAAGTTGCTGCAGTCGTGGTGGTTGCTAAGGCAGCCATAGGCATGGGCAGGTGTGCCACAGGAAGGCTGTGGAGAGCAGAATTTCAGCTAAGAGCCTTGCAGCAAAGGGCCATCGTGAACAGGACTTCTATACAAGTGCCCTTGATGAGAGCAAACCTGTAGGACTGGGCAGCAGGACAACGGCCTGGAACCTGGGGTGGACTTCCTGCAGGAATCCAAGCAGAAGTGGACGGAGGTGAGGTCAGGGCGGGGCAGCAGGGAGGGGGTGGAGGCAGGCGAGCGCTCGAGGGATAAGAAGCAGGTGGGAATTCTGGGGCCCAGGGACCACTGCCTGGAAGGAACAGGGGACGGTGGTGCTCAGGGGTGGGCTTCTCTGGGGAACGGCGGCCCCAAGAACCAAGGAGGAGCTTGATGGAGGTCTGAAGGGTCTTCGATGAGCCTTGGACTGGTTGGTTTTGGGTATGCATGGGAAATACACAGAGGGTGGATCAGAGACAGCTGTGGGGGTAGAGAAGAAACTCTGCACTCCAGAGGGAGGTTCAGCAGTTGCTGGGATACAAACAATATCTGGGGTTTACCAAGGGACTGAGAAGGAAGGAAGAGATGGAACCACATGGCGAGGTGGAGGAGGAGCGAAGGCCGTGACGTTGGAACACGGGGCCGGAATAAGAGGGGCAGAAGGCCATGACGTTGGAACATGGGGCCGGAATAAGAGGAGCAACAGTGAGTAAACAGCCTGCAGGGACAGAAAGGGAAACGCGATGAAAATAAGCAGAAAGAGAGAGAGCAAGGCTGAGGAAGGGGTGCTGCCACTCAGACCCTTGTTAGCAGGGTGACCTCACCTAGGACACCCCAGTGGACACACGGTCCGGTCCTGCGAGTGTATTTGCATCCCCTCTTCCCAGCCCAGTGAAGAGAAGACTGAGAGGAGGGAGTGGAATTGGGCTGTGATGTGGAAGAGGGTAGGGTCAGCCCCATTCTTAGGGTGTGGTGGTCCCTAGAAGCCATTAAGAACTGGACTAACTCTGCATCTTCCAAATCCCGGCACTTGACTCAAAATGCTAATCTCTCTCCATCTGAAATAAAGGATCTTTGCGGAACTCCTTCCAAACCCTTCTCAGCCCCGGCAGTGCGGACACAACCACGGCGCTCCTCCTGGTCTTCTCTTCAGCACGGCTGCTGATGGACGTTCTGAGCTCCATTTGCATAACTCTCTGAATGCCCTGTGATTTATGCTGCTTCTCTCTAAACGAAGAGACATTGCCCTTGAAGACAATACCCTGACTGGCCAACGCCTTGATCCTTCGGACTCCAACGGCCAGTGCAGCCAGGGACCCCGGCCGAGCCGGCCGATGGCTTCCCCTCCCTGCTCCACACTTCCTAGCCCACCTCCCTGTGGCATGCCTGTGGAGATTAAGATAAATTAAAACATGCAGAGCCCTCGGAGCCACGCAGGATGCCCTTGGAGCCATGCAGGATGCCCTCGACAGCGGTTCCCCAGCTTGCTGGAGCTGGCCCTGTGTGCACCAGAGCCAAGTCTCAAATTTCCGGGAATTCTGTGAGCCAGTGGTAGCTTCAGATCAGCCACAGTAGTAAATCAGCACACATGACAAATTGGGTTTCTGATTTTGTTTTTAGTTTTGGAGAACCAGTTGTTAAACCTTTACCAGCATACCGCTGGGTCGTCTTTTGAATATTTTAATAGTGGCTTATTTACCCACATGTAGAATGATTTTGTCTCCTTATTGTACTTAGCATAATTATTTGGAATTTAATGCTCCATTTGTTAACATCTTTCTCCAGACCTCACTACCACCACCCAGCTTTTGTCACCCTCAAATTGGATAAGTTTGTTTGTTTTAGTATAACACCTTCTACAATTCACTAACAAAATACTGAAAAAGGCGAACTGAAACAGAACCCCGAAAAGAAGCAGAGAATTGCAGAGGGAGGACCTGTGGGGTCCGGGGTGGTGAACAAGGAAAGCCTCAGATCACTCAGCAGAATGGGGCCTTGGAAGGTGCTGGCAGGGTCACAGGCTCCGCAGAAGGCGGGAGCAAGGCTCTGGACTGGCAGAGCAGCAGAAGCATGACTGGGCCATGGCCAGGACCGGGCCACCAGGACGCTGGGAGCCCCCACCGTGCAGCGGCTGTGGCCACCAGGATCCACCTTCCTTCTTCTGGGTGCCCTCCCTCAGCGTTCAGACCCTGAGGGGTCAGCCTGCGCCCTGGCTGTGGACTTATAGAAAGCAAATTGCCTGGCTTCTTTTTTCCATTTTCTAAATCGGTCCTCACTGTGGAAATTATTTACGGGAACACGAGAGTAGTCCAAAAACTTCCAGTGAGGACTGTGGCACACATGCTACGTGACTCCAAATTACACAGTCCCAATTTCCCACACTTTCACTTACCAATAAGTGTTACTTCTCTGTTCAATTCTATGATCACTCAGGTAACAAACACACACTCGGTTTCCTGCTCGAAGAATAGCTCCATTTTCTGAGGTTTGCCCGTAGCTCCAAGATCTCCTACATACCTTGAGGTTTAATCTCAGCATTCCCGAAGTTAAGGTCAACCTTTCTATAAAAAAAGAGTCCCATCCCGGTCAACATGGTGAAACCCCGTCTCTACTAAAAATACAAAAAAAATTAGCTGGGCATGGTGGCGCGTGCCTGTAATCCCAGCGACTTAGGAGGCTGAGGCAGGAGAATTGCCTGAACCCAGGAGGTGGAGGTTGTGGTGAGCCGAGATCGCGCCATTGCACTCCAGCCTGGGTAACGAGCGAAACTCCGTCCCAAAAAAGAAAAAAGAGTCAAGGACAATAATCCCATAAAAAATAATAAAGGAAGGAAAGGAGAAAAATGATGCAAGAGCAGAGAAAATGAAATTTTAAAAAGAAAAAGCTAAGGATTTTTCTTGCAAACAGTGTATCCCAGGAGTAAAGTAAGGTGATGGGAGGGTAGCGTCTCAGAGGACAGCTGGGCTTCTTCAAGACATCACCGAGCCGCCAAAGTCCCTTCTGGTGCGTTGACTGAGGCTGCATTGCTGCCTACAACTCCGCCTGCGGTTTCACAGAGAGGCCCAGGTGCCCAGACCCAAGAGAAGGAGGAAGTCCCGAGAGTGTCCGCCCCGGCCAGACCTGGATGGAGCAGGAGGTGGACGCTGCGTTAGAGCCTCCCTGCAGATGGGCCCGAAGGGGAAGGGAGGCGACACGCCTCTCAAGTCAGGAGGGACGAGCTGGTCTCCTCGGCCACAGAGAGTTCCGGTAAATTGAGGGCAGCAAGAAAGCCCTCGGCTGAATGCGAAGTGAGGAAGCCACGGCTGTACGTGAAAGGGGATGTGGTGGAATGGTGAAGCGGAACAGGCGCCGAACCATTCCGGCTGTAGAGGGAGGGCAGGGAAAGGAGTGAGGTCGGAGGAGAGCCTGGCCTCCTGGTTCTGAACGGGGCCCTGTTCCAGCAGCTTCCGCATCAGCATCGGGAGCTTGTTAGAAATGCGACTGCTCAGGCTGAAGTTTGACAACCACAGGCGTGGCTGGGCCTTCAAGGAGCTTCCCTTCAATAATGAGAGGAGCGGGCGGCAGAGGACGTCCTGGCTGTGATCAGATAAGTAAGTGCCCAGTGCTCGGCTTGGGAGACCGAGGGGTCGATTGGCTGAGGCCAGGCCAGTGAAACGACTGTCAGAACCAGGTGCCGGGGAGGAGAGACGGGGGCTCATCCCGCAAGCAGAGGGCTCGGCTGGGGAAGACACAGGCATGACTCTTCTTACCTGAGATTTTTAAAACCTCATAGAAATTTTATTTCAAATACATCAGCTGGGCATGGTGGCTTACACCTGTAATCCCAGCACTTTGGGAGGCTGAGGTGGACAGATCGCCTGAGTTCAGGAGTTCAATGCCAGCCTGGCCACTGTGGCCAAACCATGTCTCTACTAAAAATACAAAAAGAAAAAAAGATATTAGCTGGGCATGGTGGTGGGGGCCTGTAATCCCAGCTACTTGGGAGGCTGAGGTAGGAGAATTGCTTGAACCCAAGAGGCAGAGGTTTCATTGAGCTGAGATTGCCCCATTGCACTCCAGCCTGGGTGACAAGAGCCAGACTCCATCTCAGAAATAAATACATTCATACCTACATACATAGATTTCTCCCTGTCCGTGGAGTTGATTAATGAATATATATCCATTTCAAAAATCATCAAAAAATCTTTCACTATTATCTTCAGTTACCCAGATTCAAATATCCTCAATGTCTTAAAGTAAAATCCAAAATGCCTGTTTTCCAGAGAACCAACAGTCTTCAATATAGTCTTCTGTTTAGCGTGTTAAGTAATATAGGCGAACCAGAAACATGTTACATCCTGAGAACCCAACAATCTCTGTTTATAGTTATTTTAATCCCAAGTGAATTATTTAACATAACGATGTGTGTTATTATATTGCTTTTATCAAGGGCATTTGAGCATTTTATGACATTAATTATAGTCTGTGGTTACCTGGGTAGTGTAAAGTGCATAGAGCAGAAACAGTGTACTCTGCTGAGCAGAAGCATGCACCGTGGGTGTGATGGTTAATACAAGGTGTCCCCTCGATGGGACGGAAGGACGCTGGGATGGCTGGTAAAGAATTGTCTCTGAGTGAGTCTGATGGGACTGAAGGACGCCAGGATGACTGGTGAAGAGTCGTCTCTGTATGTGTCTGATGGGACTGAAGGACGCCGGGATGGCTGGTGAAGAATTGTCTCTGAGTGAGTCTGATGGGACTGAAGGACGCTGAGATGGGTGGTGAAGAATCGTCTCTGGGTGAGTCTGATGGGTCTGAAGGATGCCGCGATGTCTGGTAGAGTACTTTTTCTGGATGTTTCTGGGAGGGAGTTGACAGAGGATATGGGCAGTTGAGTCAGTGGACTGGGAGAAGAAGGTCCAACCTCAATGTGGGTGGGCATCATCCCCTGAGCTGCCAGCTCGGCTGGAACACAGCAGGTAGAAGATGGTGGGACGAGCAGCTTGCAGAACCTCCTGGCTTCCTTCTTTCTTCTTCCTGTGTCAGATGCTCGCTTCCGCTCCTCCTGCCTTTGGACGTCAGACCCCGGGTGCTTCGACCTTTGGACTTGGCGACTTGTACCAGTGGCTCTGGCTTTCTGCAGCTCTCGGGCCTTTGGCCACAGACTGGAAGCCATACTGTAAGCTTTGCTGCTTTTGAGGCTTTTGGACTCAGGTTGAGCCACTGCTGGCTTCTCTCTTCCCCAAGTTGTAGACAGTATTGTGGTCATCTGAGCCAGTTCTCCCTAAGACACCCATTTTCCCGCCTGTGTGGATCCTATTAGTTCTGTTGCTCTGGAAAATCCTGACTAATGTGGCGGGTTCTTCAGCGACTTGCAGTTTTTATCTGGTGTTGATGTGTGTCTTGAAAATAATATTATGACTGACACGGTGGTAGTGCTTTAAAATAATTTTTTAGCATCATTCACCACTATTTATTTAATGGGAGACTGCTTTAATCAAAGCAAACCATCCCTTTTCCATATGCAAAGCAGTAGCTACATTCAGTGGTTTGGTGAAATTCAGAGGGATGTATCTACTTAGAGGTGTTCTCCACCAGAAAGAACAGCTGCCTCTCCGTTCCAAGGTTCAGAAGATAGTGGAGGGAAAAACGAAGAACTACTAATAAAATTCTGATTGAAGGGACCACACTTTTATATACTTGTAGGGTGTGTATCGCCTTTTAGTCCTAAAAGAGAACAGCTTTGATTCTTTTGGTCACATTTGCAAAGTAGGTTTCTTTCTAAAAATCAATCTTGAGCGTAAAAATAGCCCGCCCCGCCTATTTTTAAAGAAAAAGCCATGATGTGAATACAACGTGTTTTCCTTATGATTTGTAAAAACGCTTTGATTTCCACTCTGAACCTGATGAAACTGTGAAATCACTGAGAGCGATGAGCGTGGTCCTCTGACCACCCCGGCTCCCGGCCACCATCAGTAGACGAGGCACGGCCTCTTTGCGAGGGAGGCCCTTGCTGCCACTTAAAGCACCAAAATAAGTCTACATAAGTTAGAAATGCATTTTCCCTTAAAATAAGCTGAAGAGGATTCCAAAATTAAGGAATTCAACGGTGGCAATATAAAGAAATTGATGCTTGTAAAACAGCTAATGTCTTTCAGTAAATGACTTACTCTAGGGTGTTAATAAGACCAGTGTTCATGATACAATACCTGACCCAGACAGACCTCCCCACACAGTGTAGCTTTGCTCCTCCACCCACCCCTCCTCCATCCATCCGCCCAGCTTCCAGCTCTCCACACTCCTCCTCCATCCACCCTTCCACCCCCAAAATCCATCCCTGTCCCTCCACCTCCTCACACCCCTCTCTGTGCCCATTTTCCAGCCAAGAACTGACCATCCGTCATCCACTCGTCCCTCCTTCCCCCAAACATCTCCCGACCCAACCCTCCACCCGCCACAATCCACCACCCATTGCTAGAGTGTCTACTGAGTAATAAGCAGATTTAGGCAACGATAATGCAGTTGTGAGAAGACACACTCTCAGGAGTTTACAGTTCTTTGGGAGAAACATGTAAGTACATGGGAAATTACAACACACCATGTGTAGTACGATAATGAAATATTGACTTCCCAGATAATTAAAGGGCAGACAGGAGTGGGGGTGTGAGGATAGAGGGGGTCCCTGAAAAGGGAAAGGGTGAAGAACTACAATGTGCAAAAAGAGGAAAGTCATGGTGTAGCCGAGGAATATTAAACATTCTCATATGGATGAAATACTGCATTTGGGCAGAGATGCACCTTATAAAATAAATTTAGATTTTGAAACTCTCTCAATGATGTTTAATTAGAGCCTCCCCCACACGAAAAGGAAGAAAAATAAATGGATTTGATTAATATTTCGCTACCCCCATTTTTGCTATCTTGTTAAATATCTCACAGGAAAAACAAAAATAATATATTTACTCAGTGGTCGTAACAAATTTGTCACAAACATTGTTGTGAATGGTGAAGGCATAAGAAAAAACATGAGAAATTGTGTTTAGATTAATGACACTGATAGCCAGTAACTCCCTTCCCCCAAATATTGTATCTTAAGAAGTCTATATCTCATTCATAATAAACCAGTAATTTCCCTTTTGCGGTGGTTTAAAGGAGGCAGGCTTTTACTGGAACCAGGAGGAATTCTCAAATTATTTGTGCCTGAGGCTTATGCAAGACCCACATGAGAGTTATATATTAGAAACGGTTCTGATTATAGAAATCCAAAATGGGAAAAATAGCACCTTCCTATTTACTTTCTTCTCATTAAACAAGCAAAAATACTAATGAAGACTTTTTAAAAAAAAAAAAAAATCAAAGATGATATCCACTGAAAATAATTTGAACTCAAGGCTAGAATTGGTTCTAATTTTTATTTCCTTCAGAATAGCGTTGCAGTTCCTTTGATGATACTATTGCAATAATCTATGAAAGTAAAGAGAAAAGAGACAGCAGCTGGCTGGTTCTGCACGTCCGAGAGTGCACGCCCTCCGCGGGGCTGCCCCTTAGAACGTTTGACCTTCACACAGACAGACTTTCACGGGACTGTTTGAGGAACGGCGCAGTCAACCAATGGAAACGGAAACGTGGCACGGGGGACACTTCACAAGGCTTGCGTGGGGTGCAGCTGCTCAGGGCTGTCTAGTCTGTGCCCCCGTCTGGGACATCGTCGCATCACCCGATGGGTGGGCACCCCTCCGAGCAGACACTGTCTCACCCCAGGAGACTGAGCATCTTAACTCAGTGCTGGGTCTAGTGGGAGGAAGCTCTGGGCTCACCTAAACCCTCCCTATGGAAACCTAAGCCCATTTCCTCTCTTCCTATCGTCTGTGTTGAGAGGAACAGCTGGTCACCACCCTCCACATAATAACCCTTCAGCGTCCTGAAGATGGTTATTAGGTCAGCTTCTCTTCTCCAGGCTAAATAATCACAGATCCTTTAATCTTCCTCATAGCTCCTATTTTCCGAGTCTTTAATCGTTTCTGCTGCTCTCTACTGAATCCCTTTCAGCTGCTTAAGTCCTGGTGTGTCACCTCTTCAGAGGGGTGTCACGGACCTTTTGAAGAGCTGGGCAGCCGGAGGCATAGAAGTCATATCTCCGGTGACAGGCAGATTCTGCTGGACAGTCCAGCCGAATAGCTGTGAAAGCCGCTCCTCTGGGCAGGTGGCAAACAGGACAAGAGAGTGACCTCCTCCCCCCGCAGCAAAAACATAGAATAATGACAATAGTAACGATAACCATAAAAACCAAACTGATGACACAAAAACAAGACACTGAGACAAACGTCAAGTCTTTAAAACTATAAATATGGCAGTTGGGAGAATATAAATAATTCCCATTGGGACTGGGTAATATATCTCGTGATTTTTTAAAAAATAATTCACAAGCGTCCTACATTGATCTTTTTTGCTTCTGAATTTCCAAACTGTTTTGTTGCACCCTTTTCAGCATAGGGTGTAGGCCCTCCTCTGTCAGATTCCAACCCACTGACTTCAGCTCCTACAGCAGGGCCTTGGAGCTGAGACGCTGGTGGGAATCACCTTGCCAGCCCCCCGAGAGCCTGGCTGCTGCGTGTGTGTTTGCAAAGCTCCCCAGGTGAATACAGTGTGCACCCAGGGTGAAGCCACAGCCGAGAACCTCTCCCCACACGCATGCTTTAGGATCGCTGCTCTCCCCGTGGGCTGACTGTATCTCCTCTGACTATTTAGTTAGATTTCATGGTCATGATTAAATCTGTTCCTATTCTCTGTGGTGTTATCTGCTGCTTCCAGCTTTGGTTTCTTTGTGCACTTCATGAACGCACTTCCCATCCCATCATTCAGAAAATTGATGAAAGCACTTAAATAGCATCGAACCCAAGATTTTCCTAAGGGAAACACCACCTGTTATGTTCTTTCATATCGACACTGAGCCGTTTATAAATATGCTTCGAGTCCAGCCTCCAAGTATTATCTTACTTATGATTTAGGCAGTCTTTCCTGTACGTCGATTGGAATTTCACACACGATAAACCCAAACATCACAGGAAACAATGGGGAACTGGGTGGAGTTTCATTTTTCCTGTGGCTTAAGTGGGACATTTCTTTCCTATCTGATTAAAATTACCTTGTGGCTTTTCTTTATTGATTAACTACATAAAAGAGCAGTTAACACTATTTCTGAAAAAGGAATATACTTCTTCAAACAAATTGCATATTTCATTCACATTAATTTTTTAATATTTAAAATATAACCAAGCATATGACAACTTCAATTAAATTTCAGGATATGTTTTCAAAGTCAGGATATGTTTTGTGAACTTTTAGGTTCAGGGTACGTGGGCAGGTTTGCTATATAGGTAAATTGCATGTCCTGGGGGTTTGGTATGTAAATTATTTTATGACCAAGTAATAAGCATAGTCCCTGATCGGCAGTTTTTCGATCCTCACCCTCCTCCCACCCTCCACCCTCTATTAGGCTCTGGTGTCTGTTTTTCCCCTCTTTGTGTCTATATCAAACTCAAGACACTCAAGATATGTTAATGCCACATGCATCAACACTGATACGGTCCTCACCTAAAAGAGTGGAAACTTTTAAAATCAAACTCTAAACATGCTTTTAGATTCATTCAATGAGTATTCATTGAACACCTACTATGAGCCCAAAAGATCAATACAAATTTATTCTGACCCCTTTTATATCCATGTCTATACTTGGTAGATGGCCTCGCTCCTGGACAAGGATGCTGAGCCAACCCTAGTCCTAGCGCATTGCAGTTCTCCTCAGAGGGAGTCTGTGCTTCCTAGAGAGAGAGCGGAAAGCAACCTCTCTGAAAACAGTGACTCACATCTTCAGAGGTGGAGGTTGGAATATGATTGGCTTCCACCACTTAAAAGTGTCTCCATCCTTTATTGTTGCTATTAATCAAAGACAGACAGGAGAATATGTTATCTTCTGGTTAAGAGATGCCTCTTTTTTTCCTTTTTATTAAAAAACAATCCTAGTTTTGTCTCTTCATTGGTCAGCAATGTGATACCAAGATGTAAACAAGGACTGGGAAAAATAAAATATATTTTCCCCTGTCACCCTGAGTGGGCTTCCTCTGTTCTTCCTAGTTTAGCAATGAAATAATATTGTTTCAAACGTGCCAATTTCCTTTTATTCTTGAAACAAGCAAATAGTAAATTGCAAAACAGAACCGGGTAAAAACATAATTACTGCTTTTATTTATTCATACCATATTAATGTAATATAATTATCCAGTAAGTGGGCAGACTCTTATGAATATTCAACAATAATGGCAACAAAAAGCTGCACAGTGGTTATTCTAATGAACACACTTTAAGGGATGAAATAATTTTTTCTATGTTTTAAAATGACGCCTGACAGCCAAAGTGTTCTATAGCGGAGTGGAGGCAGAGGCTGGGGGAGGCAGATCCTGGGTCTTGGAAGGAAGCAGGAAGAGACTCTTACCCATCCCCATCACGTTAGCCCTAAGTGCACCAGGGAAGGACTAGAGCAACCCAGCAAATCTCCAGAAATAAAAGTGGAAGAAAAGTGGAACCATCAAGCAGCTTGACGTTCAACCAGACAGTGGGCACGGCACGCAGGGCCGTCACCAGGAATTACATTCAGTAATTGGCAAGAGAGAGTCAGTTTCACCTTGGACACTGGGAATGCAGTGTGCCTGGTAGGCAGAGCAGCTCCTGGGGCACAGTGGGCCTGGGTGGCAGCGTGGAGGGCAGGGGAAGGGGGAACCCTGGGGGTGAACCCTGCTCCAGAACAGGGACTCACGGGAGATGCACTGCATCAAGATATGCATTAACATATCTTGATGTTTGAATGGCACATTTTGGTTTCTGGGAGCTGTAGCTCAGAAAACAATGTGAACTCCCATGTGTGGCCCGGACGCCCTGGATTTAGGTCTGATTGGGTTGGATTCAGCTCAGATGTACAGCAGTGTGCAAGTCCGATGTGACTGCACTTTTCACCTCAAATCAAAGTTGATCTGAAATATGCACCGTGACTAAAAGAGATCTCAGCTTAAAATGGAACAACCCGTTACAATAATAGGGAATATTTCTGAGCTCTCTGAGCTCTGTGCACCAGGTCTTTTAATCACTTTGCCTTATTTTGCCTAATCCTGACATAGCTTTGTAAACATTGTACATTTTTTATCTTCCTGTCACAGATAAGGAAACAGAATCTAAGAGAAATGAAATCATGTTTCCAAGATCAATTTCCCAAGAGCTGGTAAGGGGCATCCATGCATTCATTCGTGGATTGCGTACGTGTGGACGAAGAAGTTGCCACGTTCTAGGTGGTGGGGTGACAGTGATGAGATCAATAGATACAGTTCCATCCTCATTGCATTGACAGCCCAGAAGAGGCGGGCAGTAAACTACAATATAAAATGTATAAAGGGGTAGAATATAATGGATATGATGAAAAAATGAAGGACTGCATTTACAAAGAAGCACGTAACATGAGACCAGAGGCACGAATACGAAAGATCCAGGCAAAAAGTGGAGAAGTTTATTCACAGAAGAGGGAATAGCTTATGCCAAGAGCCTGGGAATGGAAATGTCACAAGACTGAAATGTGGACAGAATGAAGGTGTGCTGATAAGAGATGAGCCTGGGAGGTTGGTCAGTCGGGGGAGCCACAGTTGCAGCACAACTGTTGCTAACACTTCATCTCGTTCCCAGAAGCATCCTGGTTTGGACTGATTGGTGTGGCTGTGTGAGGGCACATCCTCTCCTACCCGAGTGGAGCGCCAGCAGGATAGTCCACATGCCTAAGAATTTTATATATCCAATAAATATGCTCTATGCTTATAACTGGGAAAATACATTTTACAGAACAGAATACAACTATGGAAAAAGTTACAATTTTTCTAAAGATGAAAGTAGGCATGACATGAAAGATGGCGTTAATTATCATTGGGCCTGCTTGTGTATCTGCAGCTCTTTGGAAAATAATATGACAAAGACATTTACACTTCATAAATTGTTATGTGTTCATGTCATAAAACTTATTTTTCTTACTTCAGTTGCGCTAAATTACAGATTCTATTAAGATAATAAAAATATTCACATAACTTACATACTGGTGACCTTAATGCCAAACGAGATAAACCCTCTTAAAGTATTACCTTTTTAGTTTTCCTTAATTTCCCCTTGATAAATTTTACTGTCCCAAGGCAGACACAGCTAGAACTGCCAATACAAGTTTTAAAGTAACATTGGATTCAGAACAATTTCAGAGGACATTAGGGTATCCAAAGCAATGGCGGCTACCTAACCCTGAATGGCACAATAACTCTGCAATCAGAAGAAAAACAAATGGAACCACACAGCATGGCTGGAAGAAAAGGACTATCACAATCATTTAGTTACCTGCAGTAGAAAGTATCTACATGAAGAGTTTTTTCTTGAGTTCTCATGGCAAGACTTTTCAGAGTTACGGAATACTAAAAAGCTCCCCAGAAGTAAGAAAGGAAAGTAAAAGCCCAAAGACTGGCATAAAATCATCCCAAGAAGCTAGAGGAGCTACTGAAGAAGTGAAATGAAACAATGGAACAGAATTAATCCACACAACTCTAATGGAAGAGAACATTGCAGAAATAAATAAAAGATAAGTCGACACATTGAAAGAACTTCCCAGATGCCTGGCATAAATAACCCAGAATAATTTTCTTGGGGATGTAGCCTATTAAAATGATTAGATCTTGATTTGAGCTCCTTAGAAATTCTGGATATTCGACCTTTGTCTGATATATAATTTGTGAATATTTTCCCCCATTCTGAAGGCTGTCTGTTTACTCTGTTGATAGTTGATTTTGCTGTGCAGAAGCTCTTTAGTTTATGGAGATCCCACTTGTTAATTTTTGCTTTCATTGCAGTTGCTTTGGGAGACTTAGCCATAAATTCTTTTCCAAAGCCAATGTCAAGAAGGATATTTCCTAGATTTGCTTTTAGGATTTTTATAGTTTAAGATCTTACATTTAAACTTTCAATCCATCTTGAGTTAATTTTTGTATATAGTGTAAGGAAGGGGTCCAGTTTTATTCTTCTACATGAGGCTAGCCAGCTATCCCAGTACCATTTATTGACTAGGAAGTCCTTTCCCCATTGCTTATTTTTGTCAGTTTTATTGAAGATCAGGTGGTTGTACGTGTGTGGATTTGTTTATGAGTTCTTGTATTCTGTTCCATTGGTCTATGTGTCTGTTTTTTGTCCCAGTACCATGCTGTTTTGGTTACTATAGACTTATAGTATAGTTTGAAGTTGGGTAATGTGATGCCTCTTGCTTTGTTCTTTTTACTTAGGATTGCCTTTGCTATTTGGACTCTTTTTCATTCCCTGTGAATTTTAGAATAGTTTTTTTCTAATTCCATGAAAAAATGACATTGGTAGTTTGATAGGATAGTGTTCAATCTGTAAATTCCTCTGGAATGTATGGCCATTTTAAGAATATCAAGTCTTCCAATATATGAACATGGAATGTTTTTCCATGACACAAATCGATATTTATGTTGTCTCTGATTTCTTTCAGCAGTGTCTTAAAGAGATCTTTCACTTCCTTGGTTAGCTGTATTACTAGGTATTTGTCCTTTGTATGACCATTGTAAATTAGATTATTTTCTTGATTTGTTTCTCAGCTTGAAAATTACTGGTATATAGAAATGCTACTAATTTTTGTATACTGATTTTGTATCCTAAAACTTTATTGAGGTTATTTATCAGTTTTAGGGGACTTTCGGCTAAGTCTGTTGGATTTTCTAGGTATAGAATCATATTGTTATCAAAGAGAGATAGTTTGACTTCTTCTCTTCTTATTTGTTTGCCTTTTTTTCTTTCTCTTGCCTTATTGCTCTGGCTAGCAATTTCATTACTTAAAATTTTCAATCAGGTAGTTCCATGGGGGAATTGTTCCAAGCTTCGTAAAATTATTAATAGATGATTCTGTGGCACAAAACTCACTATACATAAAGAAAAGCCTTCCAAAAATTTAATGAAGATAGTATAACAATAATAAACCTGAAAAAAAGGAAAAAACCTACACCATGTGCAAATGGGATTCATCCCTGGAATACAACATAGGTTTAATATTAGGAAATGCCTTCACAAAATATATCATTATATTTTATTACATTATATTTATTATATCTATTATATTAACAGATGTAAGGAGAATAACCTTACACATTATTTTAAATATTAAAAAGCTTTTATCAAAACTCAATTCCTGATTGAAAATTTTAAAAAACACCCAAAGAAGTTAGAATATTTCCTTAATGTGTAATTGATATACTAGAAACATAAATTCGGAACAGAAAAGTGTAATTGTTATCTCCATTACTAATTCAAATTATACTGGATGTATTGCTGGAAACACTACAATTTAATGTGTCATAACAATGAGACATAAAATAATTGAAAAATATAACTAAGATTATCTCTCTTTACTGATGATATGAGTGTATCTGAAAAGCTGAACAAAGATGAGTCTCACTAAAACAGTAATCAGATTTAATGACATAATATTAAATCAGATTTAAGGAAATATTAATTCACAGCAATCAATATTTTTCATATGCACAAACAATAAAATAGGGAATCAATGCTAGAGAAGCTGCATTTATAAAAGCATCAGAGACTATAACAGTTAGTAATAAGTTTAAAAATATCTATGCAAAATCTACATCAGAGATACTTTAAAACATCCTGAAGGGCACAAAGGAAGACGTGAGCAAATAAGATATCAGTTGTTCTTGGATAAGATGACTCAATGTCATAAACATGCAGTACTCACCAGTAAAATAATAGTCCAGTAAAAATATGAATGTGCTTTCTTAGGGGGCTAGAAAACTTGATGCAAGTATTTGTATAAAAAATAAAGATTTTGGCCGGGCGCGGTGGCTCAAGCCTGTAATCCTAGCACTTTGGGAGGCCGAGGCGGGTGGATCACGAGGTCAAGAGATCGAGACCATCCTGGTCAACATGGTGAAACCCCGTCTCTACTAATACAAAAAATTAGCTGGGCACGGTGGCGCGTGCCTGTAATCCCAGCTACTCAGGAGGCTGAGGCAGGAGAATTGCCTGAACCCAGGAGGCGGAGGTTGCGGTGAGCCGAGATCGCGCCATTGCACTCCAGCCTGGGTATCAAGAGCGAAACTCCACCTCAGAAAAAAAAATAAATAAATAAAGATTTTATATATTAAATTATATTTTTATATTTTATATATATTTCTTATATATATAAGGAACTTAGGGGCTAGAAAATACACACACACACATATATATGTGTATACATAAAGCTAAGGGAAAAAAGAAAAGAACAGCCATAGTTACTTAAACTATTATGTATACACATATATATGTGTATACATAAAGCTAAGGGAAAAAAGAAAAGAACAGCCATATGGAAGATGGGCCTCATTGGGTATGGATACATCCAAAAACCCTATAATCGAAAGAGTGTGGCTCTGGAACATGGATAAATAGTCTAAACAGTGGAATAAAATAGAAAACTCCCCAAATAGATTGAAGTACATATTGAATTTAGTATACAGGCAAATCTCGGAAGTCGGGTCCATTCCAGACCACCTCAGTAAAGGGAACATTGCAATAAAATGAGTCACACAAATTGTTTGGTGTCCAAGTGCATATAACGGTTATGTTTACACTGTAGTCTATTAAGTGTGCAATAGCATTATGTCTGAAACAACTACATGTGGTATTTAAAACACAGTTCACTGCTTATAAATGCTAACTATCATCTGAGTCTTCAGAGAGTCCTAATCCTTTTGCTGGTGGAGGGTCTCGCCTTGATGTTGATGGTTGCTGACTGATCAGGAGAGTAGTTGTTGAAGATTGGGTTGGCTGCAGCAATTTCTTAAAATAAGACGACAATAAAGTTTGCTGCATTGGTTGACTGACTCTTCCTTTTATGAAAGGTATCTGTGTAACTTGACATGCTGCTTAATAGTATTCTAACCACAGCAGAACATCTTTCAAAATTGGAGTCAATCTTCTTAAACGCTGCCACTGCTTTATCAACTAAATTTATCTATTCTTCTAAAATCTTTGTTTTCATTTCAGCGATGTTCACAGCATCTTTACCAGAAATAGATTTCATCTCAAGAACCACTTTCTTTGCTCATCACAGGAAGCCACCCCTTACCCATTCAAGCTTTATTAAGAGACTGCAGCAATTCCATCACGCCTTCAGGCTTCACTTGGAATTCTAGTTCTCTTGCTTTTTCCACCACATTTGCAGCATCTTCCTCCACTAAAGTCTTGAGTCCTTCAAAGTCATCCATGAGAGTTGGAATCAACTTTTTCCAAACTCCTGTTAATGTTGACCTCCTCCCATGAATCATCAATGTTCCTAATGGCATCTAGAATGATGAATCCTTTCCAGAAAGTTTTCAATTTATTTTGCCCAGATCAATTAGAAGAATCGCTATCTATAACAGCTATAGACTTGCAAAATTTCTCTCTAAAATAATAATACTCGGAAGTCAAAATCCCTCCTTGATCCCTGGGCTACAGAATGAACGCGTGTTCGCAGGCATGAAAACAACCTTCCTCTCCTGTACATCTGCATCAGAGCTCTTGGCTGACCAGGTGCATTGTAATGAGCAGAAATATTTTGAAAAGGATTTTTTTTTTTCTGAGCAGTAGGTCTCAACAGAGAATTTAAAATGTTCAGTAAACCATACTATACACAGATGTGCTGTCATTCAGGTTTTGCGGATCTGTATCTAGAGCACAGGCAGAATGGAGTTAGTGTCATTCTGAAGTGCTCTAGGACTTTTGGAATGCAAATGAGCATTGACTTCAACTTAAAGTCACCAGTTGCATTAGCCCCCACCAAGAGCATCAGCCCACCCTTTGAAGCCAGACACTGATTTATCCTTTCTAGCTAGAAAATTCGTAGATGGCATCGTCTTCCAATAGAAGGCTATGTTTTTGGTATTGAAAATCTGTTATTTAGTCTCATCAACGGTCTCAGCTGAATCTTCTGGGGAACTTGCTGCCTCGCCTTGCACTTTGATGTCATGGAGATGGCTTCTTTCCTTCAACCTCATGAACGAACTTCTGCTAGCTTCAAAGTTTTCTTCTGCAGTTTCCTCACGTTTCTCAGCCTTCACCGAGTTGAAGAGTGTCAGAGCCTTGCTCCGGGTCACGCTGTGGCTTACGGGAATGTTGTGGCTAGTTTGATCTTCTATCCAGACCACTCAAACTTTCTCCACATCAACAATAAAGTTGTTTGCTTTCTTATAATTCATGTGTTCACTGGAGCAGCGCTTTTATTTTCTTCAAGAACTTTATTTTGCAACCACAACTTGGCTAACTGGCACGAGAGGCCCATCTTGGCTTTTCACGTGCCTTCCTCACTAAGCTTACTCATTTCTAGCTTTTGATTTAAAGTGAGACAGGTGCAACTCTTTGTTTCACTTAAACTCTTACGGGCCATTGTAGGGCTATTAATTGGCTTAATTTCAATCTTGTTGTGTCTCAGTGAATAGGGAGGCCCCAAAAGAGGGAGAGACATGGGAAAATTGATGGTTACTAGAGCAGTCAGGACACACAACACTTGTCAATTAGGTTTACTGTTTCGTATGGGTCCACAAAACAATTTCAATAGTGAGATCAAAGATCACGGATCACGGATCACCATATACAACAATAAGAAAGGCATTTGACATGCTGCAAGAATTATCAAATGTGAGACAGAAACATGAAGAGAGCACATGCTGTTGGAAAATGGCACCGACAGACACACTTGAGGCAAGGTTGCTACAAAGCTTTCATTCATAAACTGGAATCTCTGCAAAGAACAATACAGTGAGTTCTGCCTGTACAATGAAAGTAGCATCTCAAATATCTGGGGCAAAGACTTTTTTAAAAACAAGTGGTTCTTGGTCAACTGGATGGCTATTCAGAAAAATATAAATTTAGATAAATACCTCACACTCTACCCAATAGGGTTGAAATGGATCAGCAATCTAAGTGTAAAAATAACATCATCATAAAAGCAACAGAAGAAAACACAAGTGAATTCCTCTGTTGACTAAGCACAAGAATTCCTCTGTTGCCCAACTATACGTCACAATATACACGCAATAATAAATATGAATATATTTGGCTAAAATAAGAGAGATAAAAAAACAGTAAAAATAAAGAGTATGCATTAAATGGCTTCAGAGTTTTTTTTTTTTTTTTTTTGAGGGGAAAGTCAAAGATAAATGATAAACTAGAGAAAAACTTTTGCAATCTATATCATAAATAAAGGACTAAAATCACTGATCCACAAAGAAAATCATAAGAATAAGCCGTAACTCCACGGCCATAATATAAAGGACAACATGAACAATATAAACTCCTACCAAAGGAGTGGTCCTTTGCATAGCCCATTCCCTCCTGACTCATTTCAGTGTAGGTTCAGCTTTTATTGTTTCATCCCTAAACAACCCAGCGGGCCTCCCTGTTCCCTGGAGCCTCCCAGACTCGTCTGGATCCCCTTTATGCCCAAGGCCCATCCAAACCAGAAAGGGAAATTTTTATACCAGGAGTGGTATTTTGGGTGGGCAATTGCGGGAGTGTGGATTTTGGGTGGGCAATTGGGGGACTGATGTACCTTTGAATTAGCCAAATGGCAGTTCAAATTTACTGATAACTTTTTTTAAAATCTTTTTTTTAAAGTGAGAGATATTATGGAATCATGTTTTAAAACCTTAACACTGGAGCCAACCTCTTTGGGTCCATCTAAATCATCCATGTGTGTGACTTGAAGCAAATTTTCTTTTTTCTTTTCGGAGACGGCGTCTCGCTCTTTCCCCAGGCTGGAGTGCAATGCTGCGATCTCGGCTCACTGCAACCTCCGTATCCCGGATTCAAGTGATCCTCCTGCCTCAGCCTCCTGAGTAGCTGGGGTTACAGGCGTGCAACACCATGCCCAGCTAATTTTTTGTGTTTTTAGTGGAGATGGAGTTTCACCATGTTGGCCAGGATGGTCTCGATCTCTTGAACTCGTGATCTACCCGCCTTGGCCTCCCAAAGTGTTGGGATTACAGACGTGAGCCACCGCTCCCGGCCTGAAGCAAATTTTTTAAGCTAAATCGCAGTGTCATTATCTATAAAGAGGGGAAAACTAACAATAGTAGTTACCTCCTAGGGGTGTTTGTGTGTGAAGTCATTTTAATATACGTAAAGACTTTGGAATATCACCTAATAAAAAGTAAGCACACAATTCCTGTTAGCTGTTATTACTAGCGATTAGTATTATTTTTATAGCATTATAAACTTTTAAAACATTGTGTATTAGCTCTAAAAATACAGAAAAATATATTAGAAATAATTTTAATTTTTTTCCAATATAGCTGATTATTACAAATGCTTGCTTTTTTATTTAAGCATTTTTACTCTGTAAAAAAATAATTAAAATACCTCTGAGTGTTCAACCAATATATGTCTAAAATGACCTTTTGGAGAACAGGGACTGGGCATTATTCATTTTCATTTTCCTGTGCCTAGCATTGCACAGAGCTGAAAAATAGCACGTGCTCTGGAAGAGTGTGAAAATAAATGAACCCACTCTAGTTTGCTATTAAAAAAAAACTATTAGATAAAATTGGGCTCAATAAACATTAATACATCTCAGATTACAATTGTACGGTGAGGTTATGATGTAGCTGCTAACATCGTCTACTTAGGGATGTCTGAGTCCAACAGCCAACAGCAAGCATTTAAATCTGCCCTGGTCTTTCATGTATCTCCCATCTCCCACCCCCGTCTACTTTAACTCTGGGTCATCCTGCAAATGCCCATTCATGTATCTCCCATCCCCCACCCCTCTGTCTGCTTTAACTCTGGGTCATCCTGCAAATGCCCATTGTGGGTTGTACTCTTCCATTTTCTGCATGAGCCTCACTGTAAAGGTTTTTATGTTAGAAATGTATAAACTTTGCAGAGAAGTCTTTGTCTTTCTAAAGGCAGTTACGCTATAAGCACTAAGGCTTTACCAATTAGAGATTACTTCTATACCCTAATGATTCTAGTTACTAATCTGTAAATACGAGCTTTTGGTTGTGTGAAGTCACACGATTTAGCCAATGTTATTGGTAAGCAGAGATAATGCATGGGGATAGCTGCCATTTGCTTATGGATTGAGGTTTTCCGCCTTTGACAAAGGCGGTTTGTGTCACTTCTCTTTGGATTGCCTGTTCATGCCTTTTAATCACTTTGCTATTTAACTTTTTTATCATAATGATTGGTAGTAGCTTTTTAAAACTATGTAAATAGTAACATTTTATCTATCTTGTAGACTAAAATTTGTACTTTTCGTGTTTGTAAACTTTAGATTTTACTTATAGTGTTGATGACAGCTTTCCAGTTAACGAGAGTTGCACGCATGCATCTTCTTTGCCTGTGTAGTCTCTCTACGTTGTTTGAACATTTAACATGTTTCCCTAATTACCTGTACATCAAATCCTTTCTTCGTCTGTATAATATAATTTTTTACCTGCAATCTTTAATCTGCATGGACATTATTTTACATTGATGTAAATATTAGTACATAAACGTAAATCATAAAGGTAAAAACGTGAAGTCATGATTTAACTTTGCTTTGTGTTCCCAAGAGATAACCGATTTTATCAGAAAACGTTATTGAACCATCATTCCTTTCTCCATTGATTTGCAATGCTAATTAGTTTATGGATACCTTGTTTATGTCAAATGAGGCCAGACTTTGAATTGTCTATGTCCTCTTGACGGATGTGTTTGTCTCTTTGTTATTACTGGAATTATTACACTGCATTACACAATGGAGTTTCGAAATACTTTTCACGTTTTCTGATAAAAACAATTAAAATTAATGCATTTGTTGTAGAAAATGTGGAAAATATAGAGGCGAAAGGAAGTAAAAACCTCCCAAAGCCTTGCCGCGAGAGAGAGTCGTATATATTCCATTGGTTTACTTACGCACTGATTTTCTTTTACGCCAGACTACATGGACCCTGCATTTACTCAGAGCCCCTCCTGGCTCCTGCTCTCCTTCCTCCCGCCCGCTCCCTCTCCCTCCTGCCACTCTCCTCCCGGCCCTACTTCCCACTCCAGGTGTCGTCTGCGATTGGTTTGGTCTTGGTGAAAATATGCCCCAGTTTGCAGCTGCCACTAACCCTGCCGTTCCCTTTGTTTCATGAATGTTCTATCCCTCCTCCTTGTCTCCCTGCCTCAGAAGGCACTCAGAATTCTTATTTTTAACTTCTGTGCTCAGTGGAGAAACTCTGTCTTAGGCTAGGTTAAGTTTGGCCAAGGTGGACAGTGGATCATTGCTCACTAAAGAATTTTCTCACCTTATAAAGGGGTCAACTCCTAGACCCCTTAGCTTTCCAAAGCTAGAGAAGAGTAGCAAAATGGGGCATGAAACTTAATTGTAATGTTTTTTAATATGAAGAGTGGTAAGATACATGAGCTTACATAAACAATAGAACATCAGTAGTTGAGCAGTGGGGAAATTACTGTAACTCTTGTAAAGACACTTCTGTGGGTGAAAGCATTCCCGTCAGGAGGTGCATCACTCTGAAAGGTCAGGAAGCTCATTTCCTTCTAGTCTCAGGCAGTAAAAGATACAAACAGAGCAAACCTAGTAAAGTTCCACAGCAATCTTTGCCTAAGTGCACAGCAGCACAGCCTTCAACTGTAACTCTGTACTGTTTATTGTGAAAGAAGGTAGTTTACATGATGTGTCCAGGACTGTGTCCAGAGTGAGAGATGAGGAATTGGGGGGCGGGTGGGGAGAAAAACACTGAAACACAGCAACTTTTGCAATCAGCCTACATGACTAAAGAATAAAAGGGGTTACTCCTGTGGCCACGGTGTGTACAATCGTGGTGAATTTAAAACTACCTCAGAGGGAGTGCTACCGGGAGTGTTTGGGTCCACAGTCACAGCAGATGAAGATTCGGAGTGAGCAGAACCATTTCACTTCATTAGAAACGTTAAGTAAGTGCTACAAACGTCCAGTCGTGGGTGCACTGAGATGAGAGAGATTGTTCGCCCCGAAAAGCATTTTACTTGCTTTTTTGTTCCCTTTGTTATGTTTGGAAAACTATTAATATATCCCCCAACTAAAAGATAAAATAGGTTGTGGATAATAATTGCAAATACTTTTGTCTTTAGAATATATATGTGTATACACATAAATGCATATATGTGTGTGTTTGTATGTTCACATATATGAATGTGTGTATGTGTGTGTTTATATGTACATGCGTGTGTATATATGTGGGTTTTGTGCATATATGTATATATGTTATATATATGTGCATGTACATATATGTATGTGTGTGTGCATAAGTGTGTCTGTACATATGTGTGTGCATATATGTGTGTGTGTTTACGTGTGTGTGTGTGTGTGTGTGTATGTGTGTGTCTTTGGAGCTTAAGTACCCTGCAGGAATTAAAGGAAAAAATGTTTTTTGCAGATTGTTAAAGAGCTATTTTTCTTACATTTCTTTTCTTTGATATGATTTTTAAACTGTAATGTACTAATTCTAATGATTTGCAGTGATAATCAGAATACTCTGAGTCGGCCTGACAGTATCCCTAATGAAATTTCCAGAAAGACTACAGGAGAAGGCTGGAAAGAGAAAAGAAAGGAAAGAAAAAGAGAGAGAGAAAGAGGAGAAGCCGATGATGACAGTCTTTCCGTGAGAGCTTTCAAAGGCAGCCGTCAAGAGGGTGGCTGCTGCCCTCACGATTCTGAGTCTGTAATGGGAGTGTTCGTAGATTCGCCTCTTGAGCATGTGAACTGGAATTTCTCAAATGAAGGGAGTAGTTCAGACACAGTTCTATTTTTAAAGGCAAATACGTGAATGTTTCCGAAATTGTATCACTGTGTTGTGTGACCTCATCAAGTCTGCTAAAGGAACCAAAATCAGCCCTGCCCCACATGTGGTCTTCACAGCATCAGCAGTCCTGAGGGTCATCAAATAAGAAGCTTTGGGACCACCGTTGCTTACATCGGTTTGGTTTAATTCTTTCATCGAGATTATGTTCAGTTTCAGATATCACTGAAAAACATGGTAATCACAATTGATTGCATTGGGATCGGCTGTGGCATGACTTTGCTGTCACATCTTGATACAAGTATAAAGAGGATGCCAAATAAACAAAATCTCTAAACAAAGCATTTCATTATCTCAATGCTCCATTAATAACAAAATTACCTTCTTCATTCTCAGTTCACATCTACTTTGCTTGGCTTAAAAATTTGATTAAATAGGTAATTGCATGATTCAGCATTTCAAATGCTTGCATGCATATCTATCTCCAAGTTCTTTGCAACAGCAGTTATAATTAGAAACCTTCACGATGCAAGTGTCCTACCTGCAGTTACTGGGGAAGTCCGAAAACAATATGCTGTCTTCCAAATGAAGAAAATCATTTCTATATAAAGTGTATCTATCATACACATACAGAGCTAGAAACTGAGCATAAAAGATAGATGTTACCTGTGCATAAAAAATATTTGAAAGAAGAATTTTCATTTCTGTATTTAAAATGCATAGCTGGGCATGGTGGCTTACGCCTGTAATCCCAGCACTTTAGGAGGCTGAGGCACAGGAATCACTTGATCCCAGGAGGTGGAGGCTGTAGTGAGCCAAGATCGTGCCACCGCACTCCAGCCTGGGTGACATAAAGTGTCTTTCTTACCTTTAGAATCTATAGGATGTTGAAGTTTTACTTTACTGCAATAATTGAAAAAATGTGGATGGTTTTGGAGATAATTTGTTCTCCAATGTCTGTCTTTTCAACGCAAAAATAAAGACATTCCCCTGGTGCATGGTCTCACGAACTGGGACCCGTGGTTTTGAGCAGGGTGGACAGGCTGAGGCCCAGAAGCCAGTCCAGCTCTTCCCCAGCTTTTCTAAGTGAAGTTGACTGGAGCACAGCTGCACTCACCTGCTGACCCGTGGCCCTGCTGCTGTGCTGCTAAGGCAGGGTGAGTAGCTGCAACAGAGACCCTATGCCTGGCAAAGCCTGAAATATTTGACATCTGACCCTTTACAGGAGAAACGTGCCAATTTCTGGCTTTGAGTGCAGATTATCAGGAAGACAGAGTTTCCATGATGCTGTCTTCTCTCAATGTGTTGCCCAAGGGTAGCTCTTGGGAAAGGCTCTAGTTCAGAAATACATGTTTCCTCAAGCACCACAACATCAAAAATAAACTAGTTGCCAGTGATGGACATCCTACTCAGCAACAAGATATTACAGAGTATTTTCAAACACTCATCATTTGGAAGTAGGCAAGCCTGTGTCTTACATGCCAGAGTGAGGAGTGAGGCCCAGAGAAGGTCAGCTCCTTGTCCAGGGTCTCCCAGCCAGGAGCCTCAGACGTGGGGCTCACACACTGGGCCATAACCACCTGGGTCTTTGTACGTATTTATTCTTACATGCTTTAAGATATTAGAAAAACAAACAAAGTTATACCCCTTGATAAAATACGTATTCTGAATTTAATGAGAGGAAAATGAGGGCTTTAATTTTCTTTTCAGGCCACATGCGCACTGAAGTAGGCTTATTCTGTTATGAAAACACGTAGTGGTGGGTTCATGTAGCTGAGAGGCCTGCTGAATTTTCACTCTTAACTAAGCATGCAAGATGAGTACCAAAATCATTACAGTTATGTGTTTTTAATGGCTTGTCTGGGTTGTGTTTTGGCCACAGCTAGTGACGGAGCTGAGTGCTAGCCAAGTTTTTAGCATTCACACGGCTCCATTTCCACATCGTAATGTCACAATACCGTTGGCTTCTGCCGTTCCCCTGGCCATATTTCCGAGTCAAGCACACAGCCATCAGCCGGCGGGGGATCTTCCCGGCCTCCTCCCGTGGGAATGAGGTACCCACCAGGTCCAGGGCGCCTCCTTCGCAGCAGGAGGGCGCCTGTGGGCTGAGGACAGGGGGCTGCCTTTCACCTTAGAAGAGCTCTTTGGATGGTCTTAAAGGAAAGTGACGTAAACCCCACCTCTGACAACCTTGGCGACTCTTGCATGGTTTTGAGGGAAGCCCCCGGCGGTGTTGCTAGGCAGTACCCATTGTTTGAGGCTGGCTATTACTTGTATTGAAGTTGTTAACAGAATCAAAATACATAGCCAGTGGTGTGGCAGTAGAGACACCCTTTGACACAGCAAGAGCTAAAACCGAATCACCCCTCAGGTTGGCAGAATGAGGAAACCTCAGACTTTCCATTGATACAAAAATGCGCTTCTCCGTCACAACCACCTGCCAGTGGCTCGCTCATCCGCTCTGTGATTTACGTCTGAGTTTGTCAGCCATGCTGTTTTTGCTCTAAACACTTATAATCTCAAATGCAATTTTGATGGAAATCTGAAGTTAAACAAGTTTGACTTGGTGATTTAAAACTATTAATCACTTTATTTTTCTTTTAAAGAAGACAAGTTAAGAAAATATGAAAAATTCGGAAACACCATAGTAAATAAATTAAAATAAATATTTTGTGATTTTAGTACTGGGATACTTTTTTTTTTTTACTAAACATATTTGATATCTTTACTAGGTACATGTATGTTTGAAATTTCAATGTCAATAATACAAAAACATATTTCTTTCTTTTTTTTTTTTTTTTTAGACGGAGTCCTCCTCTGTCACCAGGCTGGAGTGCAGTGGCGCAATCTTGGCTCACTGCAACCTCCGCCTCCTGGGTTCAAGCGATTCTTCCACCTCAGCCTCCCGAGTAGCTGGGACTACAGGTGCATGCCACCACACCCGGCTAATTTTTGTATTTTTAGTAGAGACAGGGTTTCATCATAGCGAGGATGGTCTCGATCTCTTGACCTCGTGAGCCGCCTGCCTCGGCCTCCCAAAGTGCTGGGATTACAGGCGTGAGCCACCGCACCCGGCTCTACAAAAACATATTTCTAATTTTTTTTGGGAAAAGACTAATTGCTATTTTAAATGTGCCACAGCTACATTGCTAAATACAAGTAACCGTAAATAAATCATATACAGGAAGGTAGAGTATAGTCTATTTCTGGGCGGAGGGAGACTATTATCTAATGTGCATTTGCTTTTCATCTACCATGAAATGGACCCCTCTCTTTGAATTTGTCAGAATAGCAAAGTAAACTAGAGAATTTCTGGGATTGTAGCTGAACCACCCCAGAAATCTGGAGGGTCTTGATGAAAAGCAACCAGTGGAAAGGCACATGCCTTTTTGTTGTGGTCCGTGAGATCGGCACGTCTGCCGGGGGTCTCTTGACCAGCAAGAGGGTCCCAATACCCTGGAAGAGACAGTGCGCAGAAGACAAGAATGACAGAAAGAATGAGGTCTGGAGGGCTGAATCAGGCCAGGCCCAAGACAGCAGTTTATTTCTGGTGCACAGGAGCTTATATATGTTTTTACATACAGTGACTGACGTAGGTCCCGTTACAAAAGTTTTATCAGGAGGGAACAGAAAATTACAAAGTAAGCAGGGGAGGGGGTAGCATACAGGTTTATCTAAAGGTCACTGAACACAAAACAAACAAAAGATTCTTATCCTATGAAGATTCTTATCCTCTTATCAATAACTACAGTTACAGTACGTAACATCAAGGCAAGCGATAATTTGAGGGGTAGCAATTTTCTAGTAACATGTGAGCGATCACAGGATTTAGTGAATGCAGGTAAACAGAGTCATAAAACCAGCCCAGAACGGGAACTTCAAGGGAGACAATAGTCTCGTAAATGACCACACTTGGCGTTACTTCAGTCATGCCATTAGATCAGTGAACCAAGAATAGGCTTCTGCAAGCTCAGACCTCTATCACTTCCTTCTTTTTCCTTAGCTCGACTGCCCCCAGCCAGGGTGAAACATGTCTGGGCTCTAACTCCATAATGGCGGAGACACGGAGGGGTCTGTATGCTGGCGGAGTGATCCCCATACCTTTTTAAAAATAAAATAGGGTCAATGGCTCTTATTTGTGAAAATCATTTATAGAAAGGAAAAAAATAATACACATGTTATGCAGTAAAATGTGTGGCATTCCATGATTGTCACTTCATACCAAGCCGAGCTCCCCCAGCAGAGCACTCAGAGCTCCGTGTCCCTGATGGAAAGCCAGTGAGATCTAACAGGTGGCTCTGGGAACAGTATTAAGCTTCTGTATCCCAAAAAGTAATTGATAGAACCATTATCATAGAATTAGTGGGACAAGAAATGAGTCTTCTATACACCATCACAAAAATAGTGTTACATATAAAAGTTTATTGGTGCGTGCTTGAAAATTAGTTCGACTTTCCTTCAGATTCAAAATAGTTCAGTATAAAGGAAAAAGAATTGCCAATATTTTAAAAAGATGTTTACGACAATCACTATAGAGTGATTTGATTTTTTTGCAATATTTATTATAAATGTGTAAATAGTTATGGTAATTGTACTCTTTACTTATGTGTGTGTGCAGTAAGCAATAAACCTAGTGTTAAAACGTAAGTCCTGTTAACATTTTTTGAGAAAATTTTTAAATGTTAAGAAAAGAATATTCTGTTTGAAGCCTCTTAATCTATGATGACACTCAAATAATTGTCATGGGTTTGAAATTGAAAAAATCAGTTCCAATATTTTTTTCTCTCTCTCTTTTTAAAATCATTTGTGAGGTTTTTGGGTATTTTTAGTGCTTTCCCAAATAGGCATCAGCTTTATCTTGATCGTGTGTTTTAAACTACTGGGGAAAACCTGTAAGATATTACTTGCTAATTTATATGGACAGAAAAGGGACACACACACACACACACACACACACACACATGTTTCAAACATGAAAGGAAACTTAAACCAGTAGAAATAAACGTTTAAATCAGAAGACTTTTGTTACCTGCCGTTCTGTTTTCTAAGACTTCTTATAGGTGCTGGGCGTGTTCGGATGGCTGCTTTTCATTAGGAGTCTCTGGATGGCTAATTTCCTGTTCATTTTTCCCCCAAACTATGGCACAGGGCTTCTGCAAATGCAATTGTTATCGAACTTAAAGGGTGATCTTTGCCTTTTCACTGGAAGACAGCCATTTGGGGTTACATAACACATGCGCTATATCGCACCTTCAGGCGTCCAACTCTCTCTTCGCCCTGATATTTCCACATCCTAAAGGCGTTTGGCCAGTGCGCGGTGGCCCCATGGCTGGAGAGGAAGGGGCGGCGCGGCCCCCACCCCGAGCCTCCCTCTGCCCTCTCCAGCTGCGCACTCGGGAGGTCGCCGCTCCGTGTCCTGCATTCTCAGCGAAACTGTGGGCCTTAGACCGTCCCCAGCCTCGGCGAGCCCCGCGCCGGCCCCTGCTGGGAGATGGTGCATCGCTGGCTAAACGCACAGACCCGGAGCGCGGACGCCACTTCCGACGGAGCAAGGCCCCGGAGGGAGCCGCGGAGGGAACGGGGTGAGCAGGAGCTGCAGGGCCCGGGAGGCCTGCGGGTCCGTGGCGCGGAGCCGGGCGCGCGGCCGCTAGATGGCAGCGCAGCCCCGGCCTGGCCCGCGGGAGGCGGCGGCGCGGGGCGCGGGGCGCGGGGCCGGAGGATGGAGGGCGCGGCCCGGCTCCCGGTCCTCCCTCCGCGGCACTCGTGTCTCTCGCCTCGCGTGTACCGGAAGGCCGGAGCCTCGGGAGGAGCCACTGCGTTTTAACTGTCCTCTAAATTTCACACAGGTGAAGCCTACGTGAGAATCAGAGAGGGAATTAAAATGCGGTTCCCCACGGGTCCGGCTCCCAGTGCCCCCCGTTTCCCCGCGAGCAGAGGCGCGCCCCTTCGCGGGAGCCCCGAGCGCCGGAGCCTGCGTCCGCGTGCCGACCGCGCCGGCTGCGGGGCGGGGTTTTGGAGTCACATTTTTATTCGGAGTCTTTGACTGCTTATGATTGTCTTGATCTATTTCTGAACAACGTCCAAAAATAAAAGAACATTGTACTTATAATAATTTGGGAAACTTCAACTACGTATTCTTTATTTCTCCCGGAGCATACGGTTCTCTCGCTCTCGATCTCTCTGTATATATAGATATATACACACACACATACACGTGTGTGTATGTGTGTGTATATATGTATGTGTGTATACACACACACATCTCTTTAAATTATATGTATATAATTTAAATTATAGCATATTTGTAAGTATAACATATATCCTATATATTATAAAAATCTAACTACAAATCTCCCCACACAGTCATTTAAGTATTGTGTGTGTGTGTATATATATATATATGTATATATAATGTAAAGACATTGATAGATATTTTCTTAGTAGCATTAAATATATGCCCTTTGATGGCTTTAATTTTTTCAAAATGTCATCAATATCATTCCAAGACTGCAAACGCTCAGTGCTCGTAACTGTTGAAAAGAATGCAGTGGTCATGTCCCCAGCACGTGCCAGTATCATTAAGAAGTCAGGAACTTTGTGGGTGCTTCCAAATCCTCATCTCAGAGTAAGTAAAACATGGTGTAAGCCAGGGTGGCATTCAATAAAACGGTAAATTTTATACTGTGTGCACTTTTAATTCATGCAAAGTATGAAGTTGTCCTTTACCGTGATTTTGATTCAAAGCCTTAAGACGCCCTATTATTGGTGAGAACGTGAGGCTTCACACTTTTTTCTGTTTCCTGCTGTCTAGGCCTCACAAGTGGTTTTCATGCGGGAGAACTGTTGATGGAAGTGCTGACTGGTTCTTTTAGAGCTCTGATCAGAGTAATTGTGTTAAATTGAAAAATTACGTTCTCTTCTATTAGTTATTTAAAAATATGAGATAGCCTCCTTGGTCCTAATCTTTACAGAAATGAAAAATGCATGTAGAACACTTGTGGGCTGAAACACGGACCACGTGAATCGCATTCGTTGTTTCAAGTCTTCACTGCTGTGCCTGTTTCATGACCCAAGATCCTCAAAACAAAAACAGTCTTACGTGGTTCTGCCTTACGTAAAGCTGAATATGAATACACTGATGTGTACATCCCAATATGTGCAGCTAAGGCCTATGCATTCCTCATGTCTTGTCAAGTATCTTGTGGAGTTATTTAGCTAAAATACAAACTAACACAATTCTTTCATATTTCATTTTTTTCAAAAGTAAGTTCTCCACAAATTTTGTTCTGGAGTGGTGTTTGAGTAATGTTATTTCTTAAAGCTTCAATAGTACTAATCACCAAAACCAAACAGAATGCTACTAAGCTGTGAATTATGAAGGATCTTTAGGGCTTTTGCAGATACGGTTGTTATTGGACTTGAACGGTGATTTCGGCCTTTTCACTGGAACACAGCCATTTGGGTTTACATAACACACACAAATCACCCACAGGCTATATGCAGTTGGTAGGCCCTGGGTCCATAAATACAGTATCTGGCCACCATTTGAGGGGTGTGTGGAAGAGCAGATACACTCCTACCATGAGGCAGCCTGCAGAACACTTAGGGCCTGCCTGGGGTCCACGCCTGGGTCGTTTGCTGAGACCATGCAATTGGTGAGTACAAGGACGTTCGAGGGTTTCAAAGATCGATTGCTTAACCTTTGCTAACGTTTCCTCCTGAGCACCGTGGTTCTTGCAGAGCTCCCTTTGCACAGCTGAGCTGTGACCTGGGAGTCAGGGGAAGGTCATGGGAGCTCTTCTGTGGGCAGCAGGAACCCTGATATCCCTTTCCCTCACAGCCTCCACTGTCACTCACCTCTACCTGCCAGTCCATGCTCATGCATACGTGTCCCACGTGATTATCTGTGAAAACAACACAAATGCTCATAGTGTCTTTCACAATAGGCTGCCTGTACAATTGAACCCGAGGCAGGCCAATGGCCGAGGCATTTGTTCATTTCACACCTGTGCCAGAGGTGGCAGCTGCACAGAGATTTCCAGTGTCATCAATTCTGTCCTTCCTGCCTATGGATGACATAAAGGTCACGGACATGAGGCTCTGGAACAGCAGAGAATAACGCCAGGCAGGGTCCTACCGTGGCCACGGCAGGAGCACACTCACACAGAAACTGCTGATTTCTGAGCTTTCCCAACAGTCAGGTGCTCACGCTCAGCGAATGCAATGATCATTTATACCCAACAATAAGCTGTACTGCTGAATATTATTTTTTTCTAATGACTCATTATCCTGGAATGATGAGGAGATGAGTAGAATGTAAGTGTATTAAAAACATAATTGCTTTTCTATTCAAACAGAAGCACGCCATGTACACATGGGGGAAATGCCTAATGAATAGGAGAATCTTTGCTCCTTTTCAGTTTGTGGCAGTGCTGGCCCATAAAAGTGTATTTAAAACCCTAATTGCCTTTAATTCCACCGGTTACCTGATGATTTCTTTGGCCACAGCGCGTGCTTTGCTGTTTATTCTGCGCTGCCTTTCCCAGCACTATTGCTACCAAGTGCCACGCGGTTCCACACACGTTATTTATGACATCTTTCTCAACATAGATATGGGCATTGATATAAATAATTTGCAAACATTGAGGGAAAATAACAAATTGCATGTACTTATGATACACACACATATACACGGATATACACACATTTATTTATATATGTATCACATGAGAACATAAAGTGTGTATACACATATCTATACATAATGTGTAGGTATTATACATAAATGATCCATATATGTTTAAAAATACGTATGCATATAAAAATTCAGTAATGCTAAGTTTTAATTGAGCACACAAATGTTATCTATGTAAGCTCTTATCCATAAAGTTAGAGGGAGCATGCGTGCGTGCACACACACACACACACACACACCTGCCTGCTTGTATTCTCCAAGCACATCACCAGGAAGCAGTAATTTCCTAGGATTACCAAGGCATGCAGATAAGACCACCAGAGCCGTGAACGGTGAGGAGGGCCTCCATGTGCACAGACATCTCATTGGTGGTATTATTCTCCACAGTACAGTTCTCAAGGACTGGCATTTCTCTCTAAATTGAATTTAAATAAACTTTATCTTGTGTTTAGAAACAGTAGCCCTCATTTGCCAAGCTTGTTCATTTTGCTCCTTGGTGTCTGAGAATCCCACTGGTGCAGACGTGCACCTCTCCCCAAACTCCTACTTAACCCTCAGTACCCACAGCTTTTTACCTTGGTTTCTTGAATCTGCCTCTGTCCTGGTCAGCACTATGTGCCGTTGTTCCAGAAGGCATTCCAGTGAAACCATGTCCTGCATTTCTTGGCTTGATCCTTTCAGACCAGGCCAGTCCTTTTCCTGAGCTGCCCCTGTGAAGCATAGCTGACTTCAAGTACTATTAAAATTAGAAATAGCACAAGATCCGTGTGCAAGTCATTTAACCCATTTATTCATTCCTTCTTAAACACATCTAGATCTAAATACCCACTGAGCTCCTTAGCCTAAATCCGTTTCAGTTTGATGCTTTAGCACCCTTCCTTTAATTCCTGATATTTTCAGAAAGCAAGAAATAATCGATAAAGTTTAGAAGTGATTCTAGGATCTGCGGTATTCTCTCTCTTAGGTCATGCAAAATCTGAACGCCCATGGATGAGTTTAAGGAAAACATAGAGTGTAGAAAGCTGTTCTGAGCAGAGAATAGACAGGGTTAATCCCTCCAGCCCTCATCTGAAAGAAGTGACAATGAGAAAGATAATAGTTATACAGTGAAACATCATTATATAATTACTGCATCTAATGTTTCCCTGCGTATAATGTTCAAGTTCAGAAATCTCAGCCAGGGGCCCATAAAACAATTCTTGCGTTTTATGTTTTTCTGCTTATGCTGTTTTATTTCATTCTTTTGGGAAAAAATGTAAAAATAATTTACTGAAGTAATAATTAGGGCTTATAAAGCACTTTGTAACCTATAACAATCTGCAAATTGTTACCAGAGGATGGTTATAGTTGTCTAAACACTTTAGCGCAGAGGGAAACTGAGGGAGAGACTTATGTTGTAGGCTGGAAGTTCCTTGAGGGCAAAGATTATATTGTAGTGAAATTTGTAGACCTCATTAGACCAGCACAGCCATGGAGGACGCTCAATTGGAAATGCTAGTGGATTCAAACTGACAGGCGGGTGGCCACCAGCCAGGGGCTTGCTCTGCGTGTGAGGACGCGCGGAACACAGGGGCCCGGCCCCTCCCAGCCTGCGCCGTGGTCGTGATGCGCGGCCGGTGTGATCACTGGGGCGCTGGTTCTCACACTAGGCCCCGAAGGGGCTTCCCATTTTCCAGATAAGAAAATCAGCGCCCAGCAAAATCGAGCAAGTTATGCCACATCGCACAGTGGGACGGGCAGGATGTTCAGACTGCAAATTCCATCTGCCCTCTGCCTGCAGAAACGCGCACGGAGATGGCTCCTAACCCCGGGGTGCTGCCTGCTCCACCTGCTCCCGGTGCATCGGTGCGGGGTCCTCGCCTTGCGGAGGAACGGACACCTGGAGGGACAGGTGGGAGGGGAAGGGGAGGAGGGGGGAGGACGGCTTTGCCTCCCGGCTTCTCCATCTCCGCCCTGTGCTCGGCTTCTGTTCTCTGCGGGTGAGCTCTGCCAGGGGCGTCTGCCTTGGTGTCGTGGGGTCGGGGGCTCACCCCGCACACCACCCATGGCCAGCCAGGACCGAGGGCGTCCACATTCGGCCCGTCCCCGGCGAGGGCTGGGGGCCGCGCGTCCACTTAGGCTCAGCCTCCCCTGCAGGGCCCTCTCCCAGTCGCCGTCCCGGCGAGGCTGCTTGGGCGGGTCTCGGCCACGGACACCCTCTTCCTGCTGCCAGCGCCGCCTGGACACTCCCGAGACCGAGACCGAGACCGGGAGGCCTCCCCCGAGAGGCTGCGCGCACCCGCGCCCCGGGGAGTCCAGGAGCCACAGGAGCCACGGGCAAAGGCTGGGGCAGAACTTGGGGTGTGCGCAGGGCTGGCTTTGGTTCCAGCAAGTTGGTTTGTGCATGACACACGCGCCTGTGTGCACCTGCGCCTGAGCATAAAGGCAGAACGCTTCTTTTCATGACGTTTCCCTCCCTGAGCTGCCTGCCTGTAAAGGTGTTTCGGGCTGATTCAGTGAATCTTCCTGGGCAATCCCCACAGGCGCGCGCGCACACACACAAATGCACACAAAGGCGCACACACACAGGAATGCATGCACACACGCACACGCACGCACATACGCACACATGCGTACACAGGCACACACATACACACATAGTTATGCACACACGCACACACACGAATACACACACAGGAGCACACACATGAATATACACACAAATGCACACACAGACACACACGCACACATGAACGCACACACACAGACATGAATACACACACTGATGCACACACATGAATGCACACACACGGGCACAGGCACACACACACACGCACGTGTTCACACACATGCACATTCGCGGAAGCACCCACATCGATTCACCCAGGTTCAGTCTCCTCCCTGCACACTAGTGACCTTAGCGTGGACATTGGGTGACTCCCGGGGGATTCTGCTTGCTGAGTTGCTTTTAATGCCCACCGCAGAGGGAAGCGCTTAGCATACATTTCATTCTAGTTCCTGTTTTTCAAGTAAGTCACGCTCAGATTTACTGGCTATGGCTTTTTCACAATTTATGTGTCTTCTTTTTAATGTCCTAGTACACTTTAGAACGCAATGGATCATTTTCCCCAGAGTCAGGTCCATCCTGGGCAGGAGGTTAGATGTTTATGGAGTCGTGTCAGCAGCCAGAGAGCCTTTCAGAGGCCACTGTGCTTCTGGGTGGAGCCAGTGTGCTTGTGCTGTGAACCCAGGTGCAGTCACCTTGAAAGATGGCATATCCTCAACACCATCAACACCGCGTCGTGGAATTTTAGGATTTTGTAGAACGTGATATCAGCGTTTTGGCCTGGGGCGCTTAGTCCCTTAGAGAGTTCCCACATAGGTGGGCAGCTGGCTGTAAGCTGCGTGTTCCGAGATTGCAGCGCTGGCCAGGATGCACACGGCGTCTCTGCCCTCAGTGACCTCTGGTCGGGCCTTCTGGCTACCAAGCTCTGGGGTGGCACAGCGCCTTACAGATATTCTCAATAAATATTTGCAGAAATAGATGGGGAATGCAATGCTCTCTTATTTTATATGCACAAAACAGCAACCATTTAACTGTTAACTCTGTTTTAATAGTGCCTTGAGATGAATTTAAGAAAAATACACTTCAAATGTAACATCACTGTCATACATAATGGATAATGATGGTGCTTCATTTGTGCTGAGATATATTAGAGCAGTCAGGACAAAAGTGCACTGGAGATGCCAGGCAGGGCCTTTGTGTTTGCACACATTTATCTCTATACATATTCATATATTTTCCAAATGTGTGATACTCTGGGAATGGGAGAATCATGTTTTCTGAGTTATAAAGCACTTACATTTATTTAAAATATAGAGAGAATTTTGTAATAACACACTAAGAAAGTTAACCTTTATCTTCTGGCTCATTTAAAAACCATAAAAAATTATATTTCAATGTCAAATGAGTTTAGTAACATTATAAAGTAAAATTTATTATTCCATCCCTATAACTATTTTAGCAGTGATATGTGCTAACTCAGCACCTCCATGTTCTGTTAAGTTATATACACAGATGTCATTATATAGAGATAAACATACACATATGCATATGACTTTTTATAATGGAATACACATCATTTCTTTATAATTTACTTTTACCAAATAGTAAAACTAAAAATGTGAGTAGTGAAAAAATTGATGCAATTTTAAAAGAAGAGATTTTTTAAAGTAGTCAAGAGTTTTAAATATTGTAATTTTCAGAACTTAAGGAAGTTACTTTGAATCTGTTTGGAATGTATTTAAATCATAGATGACACAGGCCTTTTAATTTGCTTCTCTGACTCGAGGACTTCCGTTAGCAAAGCACACTTTGGGTTTCACCAGTGGTTGCTGGAGGAGAGCCGTGCCCAGGCCAGGTGTAACAGCCCAGGAGTGGGGACGGAGCAGGTGCCCTCCCGGCGTGTGCTGTGGCCCTGTGTGGGAGGGCAGCCTCCCTGAGCACAGGACGTCTGCCAGGGCACCCCACTGGAAAACGGTGAGCCGAGGAGGACCAAGGGCCACTCCGCGTTCAGCTGCTGGAGACTGAAGTTCAGAGTCTCAGTTGTGTGATGGAGGGAAAGGCGTCTTCAGTCGCTTCTCTCCACGTTGTGTGATGGAGGGAAAGGCGTCTTCAGTTGCTTCTTGCCATGTCTGCTGTTCTTGATTCAGAGGCCGTAATGTTACCAATAGATAACCTGACCAACAGGAACACCAGCAACACGAGAGCGCTTTATCACTGGGGAGACCCACCCCCGGAACCTTCACCTGTGCAAAAGGCAAGGTGAATCCTATGACGGCTTTCGCCTGTGTGCTTGTAACATCCTGCCAGAGAAAAGCCAAGCCTCACACTGAACACACGCATGGGAGCTTAGGGTAAAAAGAACGGGAAAATCTGAAGGGAAAATATCTCCATGAAAACAACTTGCATTTCTTTTATTCTATAGATCACAAACACTGAGGTCATTCTCACCCTGAAGGAACCCTGGATAGAGGAGAAAGAACAAGTAAGGGACAGGAGAGGTGGCTTTCTGTCAGGGCAGCTGGGCGTGAGCCCCTTTGAAAGGCTTTTAGGATTTCTCTGGTTTTTGCTCTTCTGGATGAAAATGAGCCAAGTTCAAGGCATCCTCCATGCAGCACATGAGGCAGTATCATGACCCAGCCAACACCTCGGAGGTTCACACCAGCTATTTTATTCCTTGTAATGACGCTGAATGACCCAGTATCTTGTAAAATGAAATTGAAATCTGCAGCGAGGCAGTACTTCTGCTATTAAAATGATTTTTTCTTTGTAATGGAGCACTGCCAGTCCAACCATTTGTGAATTGCAATTAAAATCTGAAGCCGGCAGCACTTTTGCAATTAAAACTGGCATTTTTTTTTTGAAAAAAAATTCTGCACCAATCTAGATAATTAGATAGGAACTAAAATACTCATTTATTACACATATGGACATGTACGAGGAAATAATTTGAAATTTATTATTCAAAATATTCTCTTTTTAACGAGGATTATGCTAAATGCTGTGGCAAAACGGACTGTTTTCATATTCCATTCAACTGGACCTATTTGAGATAATTGGTATTAGATGTTTAGTCACCACTTGGTTTATATTTTCCTTTATTTTTGCTGTCTTTTTTTACATCCTTTGTTTTGGTTGTAAATTATGACTGTGCTAACGTTGTTAGAAGACCTGGGAAAAATGGCCAAAATCTTAGGACATAATCACATCGGGATTTGACTTTGCTGATCATTTAAACAGACTTTCTGAATCAGTCTGTAGCACAATTGTAAGTAGATTCTGCTGGTGACAATTTCAAGAAACATCAGGATCATCGTTACTAAGTAAAGATAGTTGAATGTATTCTTCTCAAAATACCTTCTCAGAAAGTCCCTCTGACAAAGAACCAGTAAAATCCTCATGATCAGTTCTCTCTCAGTGATGGCGCTCAGCCTCCAGTCTGCAAGAAGCGACGTTTAAGGCACTGCTGTTGGTTGCATCTGAAGACCGTGATGAATCATAGAATGTAGCTTCTTGACTGATAATCCTCATATTCACCTCCACACAGTTGCATACATCATGTTTATTCAATACTTGTATAAAAACCTGTAGTACCTTAATTTAAAAGCTGTATTTTTATGTGGTGACTTCTCTTCATTGGATTCCCTCTTCAGGTGAAGTCATACTATAACTTACGATTTTTTTTTGGTGTCTGGCATTTGAAAGATGGTGCAGAATCAGGAGGCCGGAAGTTGTGTCATTCAGTGGACCACAGAAAGAACCTAGGGCAAAACCAGTTTTTTCTTTTCCCCATCAGAATGTATGATCCTCACTTCTTCTCTAATCTGAGCACTGTCTAGTTCCTCTATCTTAAAATATCTGGATTTGCATATTCCATTCTACAAATAAGCCTTTCGTCTCTGCCTTGGGGTCTCTGCTTCCTCACTTGTAAACAAGAGACGCTGGCAGAGACCACCGCCAAGCTCTGCTCTCACTCCATGCCCTTGTGACACCATCTGGTCACCTCACTCCTAGGCACGCAATGATCTCACCTGCCATGGTACCCCGGGGCCCCGGGACGCGTCCTGAGACCGTGAGCCAGTGGAGACGCCTCAGTGAGACGTAACCCTCACAAGTAGAATTGTATCTGCTTTGTACATTTTCCAAACAGGGAAAATATTTTAAAATAGATGTTTCTAAATAACCCGGCATTAAATCATTTGGGCCACTGAGTTTATGGGTAGATTTATCACTGGAATGTAATTAGGACTAGAAAGGTCCTGCATGGTCTACGTATGTACCCCACAAGTTAAAGTATAATAATAATTGATTTTTTAAAAAAGAAAGATCACGTGCTGAGGACCTGGATGATGAGAAACACAAGCCAAAGAAGATGTGCACAGGAAACAAAATGCCAGCCACGGGCAGCGGGGCCATGGCAGCAGCCACCTGTGGCCCATAAACGTGTTACCCCCCCACAAGGGGATTGGTAGAAATAAGAACTGTAGAATTCAGAATGCCACCATTAACTCGATAGCTCACTTACCACCTGATTAAAATACACCCAAGCTGCCCACGAGCGTGAGGCCCCTGCCGTCCTACCCGTGCCACCCACGGGCGCAAGGCCCCTGCAGTCCTATCTATGCCACCCACGAGCGCGAGGCCCCTGCAGTCCTACCCACACTGCCCACGGGTGTGAGGCCCCTGCAGTCCTACCCACGCTGCCCACGGGCGTGAGACCCCTGCAGTCCTACCCACGCTGCCCACGGGCGTGAGGCCCCTGCAGTCCTACCCACACTGCCCACGGGTGCGAGGCCCCTGCAGTCCTATCTATGCCACCCACGAGCGTGAGGCCCCTGCAGTCCTACCCACACTGCCCACGGGTGCGAGGCCCCTGCAGTCCTACCCACGCTGCCCACGGGCGCGAGGCCCCTGCAGTCCTACCCACACTGCCCACGGGCACGAGGCCCCTGCAGTCCTACCTATGCTGCCCACGAGCATGAGGTCTGTGCAGTCCTATTAGCCATGTTCTGCAACTACCCATAGCCATTCCACGTGCTGACTTCCTCGTGTGAACAGGAAGTCCCTCTTCCCGTTAGCCAGCCTTCTTGAGATCGGCCTGGTAGTGCAGGCATTTTTTCACCCTAGTTATCTTATCTTGCTCTGAATTTACAGAATTAGAAATACAAGTCATAATGGCTGGAACACTAATTCCCTGATTTACTAAATCTGGACCTTAAATTAAATAGATTTAACTCCCATTTCATGATTTTCACTTTTACTCTCCCAGGCACCTCTCCAAGTTTATATATATTTATTTTTTAATTGAGATATAACTCACATATCATAGAGTTCACCCGTTCAATGTGTACAATTTGGTGGTGCTTTTGGTATATTTGCAGTTGTGCAATCATCGCCACAGTCTAATTCTAGGGAATTTCCATCTCCCCAGAAATAAGCCCTTTTCCCAGCAGGCAGTCATCCCATCCCTGTCCCCCAGCCCAGCCCACCACCAACCTGCTCACTGTCTCTGTGGATTTGCACATTCTGGACATTTTGTATAAATGAACTCATAAAGTGACTTTATGTCTGCCTTCCGGTATGACTTCGTTTTTCCCAGGTATCTAGTTTAATTTTCCACACTATCACTCTCTTCTCTGGATCCACAGCCTCTCCTATGTGAGAAGCCCACACAGTTGTCTTCTCTTACTGGTGTGAGGTTCGTCTAAAGACATGACTTCATGAGCTCAACACATAGCAACACGCTTGCTGCTGTTCTTGTGGCAAATTCTGTCTTCTCTTATTCTAACATTTTCCACTGAAACTTGTGTCTGGCTCACTCTGGAAAGCCACACGTCTTCCTGTGGGCTGGGATACAGAGACCTCTCTGATCTGTAAAGGATTTCTAGACCTCCACAGCATCCCCTGGGCGAACCAAGCCTGAGCCTCCCCAGAAAACCACTGGGGACCATTCAGGGTCCATCAGGCCTTGGTGTAAAAGCAATGTGCTATTCCACAAACAAGGTCCCATTCAAATATCTTCTTTGCAAGTATATTAAAAACACAGAGATCTACTAGAATATCAAGTATAGAGGAAGGGATATTTCTTCTCCAAACAGAAGAAAACAGCAACATTTAAAGGGTGGGTATTTAGCACTGCTTTGGGTTTTTGGAGTGGGAGTCAGCGACTGGTATTTAAAACAAAGGCTTGTCTCCCATTCTTTCTCTTAAGAAGAGCAGAATGATAAAGGAACGGGCGTGTAGACAATAAATGCACGTCTGTTTAAAGCTCTGGGCCTTGGCTCTTTCTGGGATGTTGACATTAGCACGTTCTGGAGTGACCCAGATGCACTATACTCATCAAATTTCTATCAATACTAATTTACTAATATCAATAATCATCTGTTTCCCAGTGGATCGGGGCTCCCAGGCAGGGGCTGCGTGCTCCTTGCAGCTCCCTGAGCTGTTCAGCGTAGGTGTCGATAAAACTGACGGCTGCTCTCAAGCTATTGACAGTTATTAAAAATGACCTTGATGTAATTTCATGCCTATCAAAACAAAGAGCATATGCTAAGGGTTATGAAGAGCTGTGCGAAGGGAAGTGCTGACGGCCTGGAACCGATGGCAGGGACGGCTCCGCGTCTCTGACAGTTATTGGTTTTCTTGGCCTCTCTCTGTTTCCCTGGAATACTGTATGCTCCTGGGTGGAGGCACCTGCTCTCTGGAGGGCTTAATTGCAGCTATTTGAGGCCCTCCTGTGTTTTGCAAAGAGCTGCCATAGTGCATCCTCTCAACAGTTAATGTGGTATAAAATATCATAAGCACCGCTGAAGACCCTTGAATACATACGGCACGGCTGATCAATATGTCCTGGTGGACACCCTGCCTCCCGGTATACAGAGGGCAACATATCAAGAGCACTCTCCCAATTTTTCTCCTACTTTGTCAAGGCATTGATCTGGCCGGTGTGTAAAAGCCTGCCTTCCTCTCCAGCTGTGCACTGGGGCTCTGGGGCAGTTTTAATAGACAGTCCTTGTATGCATAGCTGAAAATCGACATAGTGTGAATATTCAGTAACCAAATAGTTTATTAATAATTGTAAGTAACGCTCTGAAATGCCCCCATCTCTCTGTATGCACAGAATAATTGTGCTGAGCAAATGCATGAAGGCAGGCTAAAACACAGCAATTGTTCAGAACACTAACTGCTTGAAGATGTTCTAAATTGCATGTCTTTCTGTTGAGTGACCAACACGTGGATTCTGAAACTGCTTTGTATACTTCTATTAAGTCCTATTAAGACACATTCCCATCATCTTGATGGGCTTGTTCATATAGCAGACGACAAGCTGTATACCATTAAGCTTTCATAGTGAAAGAAAATCTACTCATCCCCAAATAAAACTGCTGCACCTCTGGCTTCAGCTAGTAAAGGGCATTCTCTGCCTTTTTAACAGGTTCCCTTAAAATTACAAGGAAAAAAACAAGCCCATTCAAAAGTGGGCAAAGGATATGAACAGACACTTTTCAAAAGAAGACATATATGAGGCCAACAAACATAAGAAAAAAAGCTCATCATCATTGGTCATTAGAGAAATGCAAATCAAAACCACACTGAGATACCATCTCACGCCAGTTAGAATGGTGATCATTAAAAAATCTGGAGACAACAGATGCTGGAGAGGATGTGGAGAAATAGGAACACTTTTACACTGTTGGTGGGAGTGTAAATCAGTTCAACCATTGTGGAAGACAGTGTGGTGATTCCTCAAGGACCTGGAAATAGAAATTCCATTTGACCCAGCAATTCTATTACTGGGTATATATCCAAAGAACTGTAAATCCTTCTACTATAAAGACACATGCACACGTATTTCATTGCAGCACTGTTTACAATAGCAAAGACCTGGAATCAACCCAAATGCCCATCAACGATAGACTGGACAAAGGAAATGTGGCACATATACACCATGGAATATTATGCAGCCATAAAAAACGATGAGTTCATGTCCTTTGTAGGGACTTGGATGAATCTGGAAACCATCGTTCTCAGCAAACTGACACAAGAACAGAAAACCAAACACCACATGTTCTCACTCATAGGTGGGTGTTGAACAATGAGAACACGTGGACTCAGGGAGAGGAGCATCACACACTGGGGGCAGTTGGGGGGGTAGGGGAGGAGGGGTGGGAAGGATGGGTAGGGATAACATGGGGAGAAATGCCCGATGTACTGTTCACCTAAAGTAAAAAAATAAATGAAAATTTTAACCATAAAAAAAATTTTAAGGACTCTTCCAGGAATTTTCCTCAATTGTATCTAATAACAATTTGTTCTGCTGTAACTTCTTCAGTGGACAGAAATGACTGTTTGGAGCAAATTCAGAACAGTTTTCTACCTTTGGGATTTACAACTGATTGAGACTGAAAAGCCAAACGAACAAAACGAAGCAAATTCCACGTGAGAAACGCACACTGCTGGTCGGTAACAGCGACCAGCATAAACCTCAGAGGTCTGCTTGTTACTTTCTTTTACTTCTGTCTTTTTAAAATTGGAAATGTCTTCAGTTTTTATTTATTTCATTGGTGATGAATTCCAATTGATTATTCCATATGTGTGTAGCCAATTCACCCCTGTGAGCAAATCACATATTTTAAAAAGCTCTAATAATTGAGCATGTAGAGTTGTGGTTATCATGGAGTAAGACACACAGGGTGAAACAAATGCCGTTTGTCTTTGCCTTTTAAAGAAGTGTGTGTGTGTGTGTGTGTGTGTGTGTCTGTGAGTTCTATAATTCAGTGATTTCAAAACTCTTGAACGGCATGAACATGTAGTGGGATTTCTTTTTTTTATTTTTGAGACAGAGTCTTGCTCTGTTGTGCAGGCTGGAGTGCAGTGGCACAATCTCGGCTCACTGCAACCTCTGCCTCCCGGGCTCAAGTGATTCTCCTGCCTCAGCTCCCCACTAGTAACTGAGTTACGGGCGTGTACCACCACACCCAGCTACTTTTTGTATTTTTAGTAGAGACGGGGTTTCACCATGTTGGTCTGGCTGGTCTTGAACTCCTGACCTCAAGGGATCCACCTGCCTCAGACTCCCAGAGTGCTGGGATTACAGGTACGAGCCACTGTGTCCAGCTAGAAATTCTTAATGTGAATTGTCAACTATGATAACTGTCAATGCTCATAATATGAAATACCAAACAATGGAAATGTGGGAGCCTATTTGAAGTCTTCCAGTGCTGGGGGGGTGCACCTGGCTGCTGGGGATCGGGGCACTCACCAGCGTGCACTCTGCTCTCATGCGCTGAGACCCCAGTGATCCTGCTCTTGACCTGTGTGTCCCAACCAAGCCACAGTCTTCCTCAGTTTGCAACCCCAGACCCACCTCCATAGCAGCTTCCTTTAGGGATGGTTGAAAAGCTTCACCCTGAGTAGCTCCAGAGAGTTGACAAAGGCTGCACGTCGGCCACCGGAACACGGTGTCAGTGAATTAATGGAATCTAATGATCTACGGCTGCCAAAAAAATATGGTGACTTAAAAGAGTGTTGATTACTACCTCTTGTGGGGTCTAAGAATAGAACATTTAGGAATGCCTTTGCGATGCTGTCCTTGCAGAAGCTCTCTCATAAGGCTGGATGGCAGCAGGAGCAGAGAAGCTCTCTGGCACGTGGGACCGGCCAGCCTCACTCTCTTTTCTTGAGGTCCTGATGCTTCTTAGTGTGTCGACTCTGCATGGGCTAATCTTGGTTTTCTTGCAGAATGGAGGCTCAGGGTGGTGAGACCTCTCACCAGCTCAGGCTCCAGAGCCAGCATGCCAGCAAACTAGGTAGAGCCTGCAATTGCCTTTGCTGACGTTGCCTGGGAAGTCACGTCGTGTATGGACACCATCTGCCAATGACAGTCCGATGCCTACGTCCAGCCCATATTTAAGGGAGGACACTGCTCCGCCGCTGATGAGCACAGGGATGTCAAGAAACGCGTGGACTTCTTTTAAAAGCACCGCACGTGGAGAGGAGAAACAGTGCCGGGTGCCATTCGTTCATCATCTCTGGCTGTGCTTCTGTTTAGTACAACCCAGATAGGTCCTAGTAATTATTTCTATTGCCCACACAACGGCAGGGCTCGATAGCTTGGCGAGTGACAAACCAATGACCACAACCCCGGAGGATTTAACATGCAGATTACATCACTTGCTGCAAATCAGGAAGGCACAGGGGAGAGTTCCCAAAGCAGGGTCTCCCGGAACCACGGCGACAGCAGGGCTTTTCTTGGGCTGGTGAGCTGAGTCACCGCGTGCAGAGCAGGCCACCACTGATCAGGCTCTACATACATCGAATGTACGGGAAGTGGTGGATAAGCTTTTCCCGGGGCAGGGTTTTCAGTACGGTGGTGAGGGAATTCACCATGGGAAGTGGGGAGTTTGCCAATGTTCATCTCCAACTCGGGTGTCTCCTGATCCAGTAGAAGGAAGTGCTGAGCTTCTTCCTGGAACTTTTGAAATAACGAAAACTCCAATGCAAGAGTCACAAGTCACCCGAGGCGTGGGTTTAGGTTCCTACTCACTGAAGCACAGGACCTGGGCCACATCTGTACGTTCGAGACTCTCGCACCAATTTATTTCGTGGCAGGTGGCAACCACACACTCTGTTTGGTGGGAAACGTTAACCGCATTCTACCCAGAAACCCCAAGACCAAAGCTTGGCTCCTTTGTCCCCCTGCACCACAGATTTCGTCTGTCATCAATCTGAGATTTCCTATAAATTAATTGTTACATCCCCACTCTGAAAAGGAGCAAATGAAGCGGGTGTCGTTGAAGCCGGGAAACAGCTTTTAAACAGAAACGGAAAAACGAGGAAGGTGAACAAGTGAGCTGATTCTCCCGTGGGTAAGCGTAGACTTCAGGACAGCACATCACGTGAAGAAGAAGTGGTCCCAGGCCTGAGCGTGCGCTTCACCGTCGGAGGGTGAAGTCCGCCCAGCTGGGTTCAGTAGCCCCGGCATGGATGTCCAGCAAACCCAAAGGTGGCAGAGCATAGGCTTCCTAGCAAAGGCAGCGCTCCTCCCACCACCTGCACCCCTGCAGCTACGGGGCGTGGATGAAGCTAACATTCTAGCTCTCACACAGTACCTTAGAGGACGGAAAGGCAGATACAAAACAAAACCTGTTCTTAAAAATAAGGTGGGGAAAGGTAGTTGTCGAAGAGGCGTCAGTACTGCAGGGAAGCAAGCAAAATCCCAGACAGAACATTCTATGCTTAAGCCACACGAAAGGGAATCTCATGACAGCAATATAAAAGTGTCTGCGGGTAAAAGAAAAGTCAGAAAAGAAAAATACACACAATGTTTACTTTACAAGAAAACACTAGATACAGCCTTGAGATTGCTTTATAGAAAAACTTGACAACAGTGTGGATTCTAGAGTCAATTAAACAATGACTGAAAAACAAGGTGATAAAGCAAGAGAAAGAGATTAAAAGGAAACTTTTAGGCTTATAGGAATAAATTCATTATTAAGGTGATCTAACTGCAAAACAAATACATTGCCAACAGGAACAGAATAAACATAACTATAATTAAATAGTTTCAGTGAATGAAAACCAAGAATACAGAAATTAAATCAAAAGTTTAGGCAAATAGATAGGAGACAAAGAACACCTAACGAAAGGATAGTCGCTAATCTGAAACAGAGACACCAAATTGTCATTCAGTAAATACATTCAGAGACGAGAAATCCTCTGAAGTCAGTAAAGAACTGTCTCTACTGATAAGAAAGTAGATCATTTTCTAAGGCATATCACCACTTGAAAAACGTATGCTACAGAAACACAGCTTACTTTACTAACTGCAAGGATAAGGAAATCACTTTTAGGCATCCACATAGAAAAAATCAAATTAATAATAGGAGAAAATGTCAGGTTGATCTTAGAAAGGAAAGGAAATATTGTGTCCAAAGTTATGAGAAATGACAATTTGAACGAATAACATTACACTGAGTCATAATGCCATTGAAATCTAAAAGCAACAGGTGTCCCTAAATCTAAAAGGCCAGTGGAAGCTGTGTAATCTGTCTCTCGGCTTGAGGAAAGTTATCTGCTGATGAGACCTAGTTACATCACCTAGAAATTGTGTTTGGCTGAAAATCTGTGAGACCTAGTGGGCTAGTGAAACACAAGTCTAGAAATGGGCACACGTGGCACCCTGAAAGGGCATCCGTGGATCCAGGAGCATTTGGTCTTTCTGCTCTTCTATTGAAAGCACACTGGTACAGTAATTCTTATCACATGATGCAAAGATGGAAGGAAGGGCGTTTCCTTCAGTCACCTAACACATCCTCCATTTTCTGAAAACTCTCCCTCTAATGCTTTCTTTTACCCCAGTCTCCCACTGAAAGTGGCCAAGCCTCGAATGTCGTTTACGTTGATGTCTCAGTAGCTTTTGACACAGTGAATCTCTCCTCTTTGAAGCAATTTCTTAATTGCCCTGGAGACCCAGATCGTCCTCACGTCCTCCCATCTCACGGAACACAGCCTTTCCGCCTTGGTCTGGCTCTTCCTCTTGTTCTGAAGTTCCACACATTGAGGTGCCAAGTTTCTGTCCTCTGTCAAACACAAACAATGTACCTCTGACTCCAGAATTGATGTCTGAGCCCTGGCCTCTGCTCTGAATTGCAGACTCATTTATATGACCACCTGCCTCACATCTCCATTCAAACATTGAAGACTTACCTCAGAGTTGATACACATGAAACATTACTCTTGATTCTCCTGCACCCTGCAAAAATTTTGTTTCCTCCTATATTTGTAATATCTTAATTAATGTCACCACGATTCAATGATATTCTCATGCAGGCATGTTTAATTCTCTCTCAAGCTATGACACATCCAGTGTGGACTCCTTCCCGCTGTCTGAACAGTGTTACAAGTCTCCCCACCTCTTCTCCCTGACCATCCCGTGATCCTGGTCTCCATGGCCATTTACATGGCAACCCTGTGCCCACTTCCAAGGCCCCCAATAGCTTTCCCATACACCAAGAGGGTCCCGCACCTTCCATTACAAAGTGCCCAGCGGTCCGGGCACCGTGCTTGCTCTGGACCCATCTCCTGCTGGCCTCTCACCCTCTCGCCCACTGCTCACCAGGCCATGTGGCCTTCTTGCTTTTCTCCAGCAGCCAAGCTCACTGCTGCCTCAACTCAAAGTTCTTTCTCTGCGTCTTCATCTAGTTCACTTCTCTGCTTGATCCACATCCTTCTCAAATGTCATCTCTCCAGAGAGGATGATTAAGGAGTATCTGGCTAACGCCGTCCTCCGAGAGTGAACTTCTCTCTTCCTGGCTGTGTTTTCTTCAGACAACTTACCATTACTTGACACCTGGCTGAGTTTTTATTTCTTTGTTAGCTCACTGCCTTCATTACCACCAGAATGCAAGCCGCATGAAAACAGAATGGAATCAATCAGAAAACTTTTAGAGGGGAATGGTAAGCAGTCACGTATGTTTTTCTTCCATATGTATTAAAAAGAAACTGCTGGAATTATTTTTTTTAAATGAGAGAAAAAAACCGTAGAGGGTTAAGTTCTTTACCCCCAATCTCCATTTGGCCTTTTGGAAAATTATTTAAAATGATTTTTCTTCAAATTTTAAGTTAATTTTACTCACTTTATCCAAGTGCTTAGAAAATAAATGGAAATGAGAGGCTAAGAGTCTGTTTTCTGGATATACCATGTCTTTTATCTGACTACTATATTGAAAATAAGTCTTCATGAAAAAAAATTAGTCTATATGGGAATATGGACATGATACAAAGTTAATTATTGATTATAGCTACTTGGAGTGAAGTAGTTAACTAATCAGTTAAAAAAATACCTAACATAAGAAAAAAGCTGGGAATTGAAAGGGCATTTGAGAGGATTCCACATGAACTGTGGATGCAGCTGGTGTTTACCTTGAGCCGTCTTGGGCAGCCATGGTGGCGGAAGCACCGTGCTAGGAAGGAAACAGGCCACCGTGATCATGGGAGACCCGGGGATCACAGATCTGCAACCTGAGGATTGATTTGCCTTGGTCTGTGGAAACTGAGTTCTCCAGATGTTTCGGGCAAGCATGCTACTGATGGGCGCTGCCGTGTGTCCTGGGATCGCTGAAGTCACAGCGAGGAAGCCCAGAGCAGCATCAGCTGCACCCATGACACTGACCGGAGAGAGGGGATCCTCTGCGTGGCCAGGGGAGGCTGCCTCATGCTGAGACTCCAAACTCAAAGGACCCAGACTACCAGTCACTAGTACCAGTGACCAAGCTCGGTGTCCTCCAGGGCCTCTGCCCGCCAGTCACAGCCCAGAGCCTGTGCCCAGGGCCTCAGAGAGACACAAGTCAGGACAGGCAGGACAGGTCCGCTTTCCTGTCCTGAGCCAGCAGCCGCACCGCTGGGTCACTTCTGAAGAAATAAGGAGCAAGGAGACTAGAAGTGTTTCAGCAGAGTCCACTCACAGCGTCCTGAGAGCGAGTGATGGGGGTGCGAGCTGACGGACGGCAGGCCAAAGGCGGAACGCTGCGTTTGAAGGAGCACTGGCTTTGGAGATTGGAAGGGGCTGGGTTTGAATCCCAACATACTCTTTTGTTAGTTGTACATTAACGTGGACAACTGAATCTCTCTGAAATTCCTTTTTTCAGCCGTGTTAATATGCAATGTGCGATTTTGAGAACTGTCGTAAGGACTAAAGCGATACCTGTGAAATTTCTTGCACAAACAGTGTTCATGTAGAGTTATTGTGTTTCCCTTGCTGTTGTGGTTATGAGGAAATATAAAGGGATATGAAATATAAAGAAATAAGAGTGATGTTTGTGAGAGGCAGGAGCTTGCAGAATACAGGATTCAGGTTATTCAGATAAAAATTCAGAAAGACACATTGGGCAAAGCTTTGGAATATGTGTGGAGTCAGCCTGGATCTTCTGGGTGGTCAATGAATAAGTATATTTTGAGTCTTTAGCACTTCAGCAAGTAAAAAAAAAAAAAAAAACTCATTTGTAGATTACTTTAGAATGTAAAGGTCCATCGCGTTGTATTATTCTACAAAAGTTAACACAGCGGGGCTCAGCAGGGAAAGTGGGGCCGTGCAGCTTCACACATGGTTTTCTGAGTCAACCCAAGAAATAGCTCCGTGTCCTGAAGGTTTTCCCAGTGAAGAGAGAGCACGTTTGCTGAGAGCCGACTCCACTGGGTTGTCTCCGCGCAGCGACGCAGTTCTCACAGCGCCCTGTTCTTACCTTATTTTTCACGAGCGGTATTTGAACCCCAGAGAGGTTATGCCCTTGTTGCAAATCTGTACTGGTATGTTGGTAAAAGTGTTTAACGTGCAGTTCTCCGGGGGAGAACAGTACTTCTCTGTGTGATGATTTCCACTCATTGGCAGCTTGACCAATGTCAAGGCACCAGGCTGACACCAAGCAGCTTACAGTCCTCAGCGCCTGACCCTCCACCCTCCCAAGCTGACTGTCCCGTCCCACACACACCTGGGGCCGCTACCAGGCTCCAGAAGCCCTTTCCAGAACCACTTGTCACTTCTCCCTGGTCTCGTCTAGCTTTACATACTAGTCTTTCACTTTCTTCAAGATTTTATTTGAGATGAGTATATTCTGTAGGAACACAAACAGAAATTTAGACGTCATTATTTAATTCACAAATTATATTAGCATGTGCATTCAGGTTTGGGGTCTTCCAATCGGTTCTCTGTCATTCCCATTATCTCATCTCCAGAACACACTTTGATTAAAAGAGGACTTGCTTCATGTTTATACAGAGTTCTCTTTTAATTGACAGAACCCTGGTCACTGACTCCCAAATCCCAGGCTTTCATTGAGCCACGAGAGTCTCCCTTTTGGCGGAATGTAAAACAGCAAGTGCTCTGGTTACTATCAGCATCTTTCTAGCAAAACCTTCTGGTGAGGTTAACTGCTGAGAGAAAAAATAACAATTTAAACTTATGGTAGTATAACTTTAAAAGCAAACTATTTCTTGAGATTTACTTTGTGTAAAATGCTGCGAAGGTGGTACTTTAAAAACAATTATTTCTTAAATTTGAGCAAATATTTTTTGCCGATGAAGCAGTTTAGGTGTTGAGATGTTAAATAACAAGGAGCCCTTTGGTGACAGATTGGGGATTCAAGCGGGAATTTCTGAATTAGACCCTTTTTCCTACACTAGCTTTAGGAGGGAAATGTCAGTATTTGATTTCATTTTGGTTGCACATCTGAACTACATCAGGAAACTCTTCCCTTCATTGGACCAGGGTGAACCCCCAGTGGGCTCTCCCTGGGGAATCTGACCGCACCTAAATTTTGTCCCAAGCCTTTTATTTTGTTTAGCACCTGCTCGCTGGCAGCACTCGATACACTGGAGCAAGGAGGTGAAGACCAAGGATAGAAATTTGTGACAGAAATAAAAATAGAGCAGAAGGAACTGAACAATGTAATATGTAAACAATGGATTTTTTCTAGGATGAAAGCTCCGTAACGCAGGAACTATTTCTGGCTTGATCAGCCCTTAATCTCCTCTGTAGAACAGGGAGGAAGATACTAAATAATATCTGATGCATGCAGTTTTCATAAATGGAAGACCATGGAATGGGATATAAAATTTGAATGCTTTAAAATACACATAAAATAGCTTGGGGTGTGGTAATCAGTGTTTCTTTAGATATGGCCTTTATATGAAAGAATTATATTTATTAAAATGTATTCCATGATCTCAGTTTATATTTCATTTTGCAAATAAATAATTAAAATATTTGGCAACAGTTGACCAGTTGACTTTTGTCTTTGTTTTAGGAGCAATGTGTGTGTACGTGTCAGTGTGTGTACACACAAATATATAACACACATACAAATATACATACCTATATATGTATTTTTACATAAGTATATAAACATATATGTATATTTGTATACACATACAAGTAGAAACACATAGGAAGAGAAAGTTATATATGAAAATGTCAGTTACGCTACTGGAACTAGATGGCATATTTCATAAATTCTAATCAGCTTCTTTAATACTATTCATTAGTAAACATGAGCGAGGCATTTTTGGCATAATAACAGGACCCCTGTTTCCCAAGCCTGTGGCTTAAAAGCAAGGATCTTGGGCAGTTGAGACTGAGGCTCCTGACAATGGCCCATACGTCATGTTGGGTATTATTTTTTATTAGGTGCTGGTGACCAGGCTCGCACCTTGTAATCCATTTTGTTAGCTTTGTTTGCACCCTCCGGTCCTTCCTGAATGAATATGTGAAATATCAGAGCTCAAATGTGATTGATGATTTTCCTACATATGACTAATTTTTAGATCTATCTCAACCAAAGCCTCACTTCACCCACAGAGCCTAGATTTCATTCTTCTGTAGCGTGAATGAGAGAAACTCATCTGTATTTTGCACTTCAGATAATGGGACCCTCCTACCTGCTCCCGACACCCAGGAGGATGTTTTAGCATAATGTTTAATCATCTTCACACACACACACATGCATACATAATTTCATGCTTGCAAAAACACCGAATGTCTCTAAACGTGAAGCCGCATCTTCTGAAAACTGACCAGACTAAAGCAACTGCAGCACTGGCCAGAGTCAAGTTTACTTCCTTTTTTTTTTTTTTTTTTTTTTTTTTTGAGATGGAGTCTCCCTCTGTCTTCCAAGTAGCTGGAACTACAGGCACACACCACCACACCCGGCTCATCTTTTGTATTTTTAGTAGAGATGGGTTTTTACCATGTTGTCCAGGCTGATCTTGAACTCCTGAGCTCAGGCAATCTGCCTGCCTCGGCCTCCCAAAGTGCTGGGATTACAGGCATGAGCCACCGTGTCTGGCCAGTCAAGCCTACTTTTAAATCTCTCCAACCTGAACCAAACTAAGACTGTTATGATTTTGTATACAGCTTCAAGTTGCCACGCCCTATAGGAAAAATCCTGCATGAAATCTTCAACCCTTTTACTCCGTGTCCAGAAAGTATTCAATGTCTAGCAAACATGTCATTATGACGGGTGTAGAACTCCAAGGTCCTTTCCAGTCCTTTTAAGCCTCCCTTGAGACAGGAGGCCCAGGCCATTCTTGACACTTACATTTCAGTCTGTGTGGCATTGCCTGTGTTCCATTTTGAGCGTAGAAGAGATTAGACATCTTTTGTTCATCTGCTTGGGCCACAGGACATTCTGCCCTGGCTATCGCTGATTGGATAAACGTGCAGCACTGCCAGTTGCCAACCCGGTAAGTGTATTTCCTTCTCCCATGCCGAAAAAATATTGATTTTTTTTTGTGAAAAGAGTGTGCCTGTGACAGTTAATTTTATGTGCAGATTTCAGATTTGCCAATCTCCAAAATTGCATGAGCTGATTTCTTAAAATTTCCTTTCTCTCCTTGTACATGTATACATGTACGTGTCTATGTCTCTATACCTAGTACCTAGGTATGTCTATTATGTAGGTATATGCACACACATGTGTCTATGTGTATTATATGTCTATGCATATGTGTGTGTCAGTATCTATATCTCTATGTATATGTCTATGGGTATTTGTATGTCTCTGTGTATGTGTGTGTCTACGTATTGTGTCTGTCTGTGTCTGTGTCTATATGTATGTGTACATTTCTATGTCTATATGTATGTGTGGGTCAATATCTATGTCTCTGTGTATCTCTTTGTATTTTTGTGTGTCTCTGTGTATGTGTGTGTATATGTGTATGTGTATGTCTGTGTCTATATGCATATGTCAGAATGACTAAATGTGGTTTTGGAAAATGACCTCATATTCTTGTAAAAACAAGTGAATTTTCTGGCCTGCATCCCTTTTCCCTCTTCATCCTCTTCCCTTTCCTCTAGTCTGGAGAGCAAAACTAGTCGTTCATTGGATTTCAGAAGCACATCGACTAACCAAGCAAGAAGGGCAAAAATAACCATATTCCCAAATATATTGTAGTAAACTGCAGAACATCAAGTTAGAAGAAAACCATAAATGCAAGCAAAGAGAAAAGGGTGATTATTAAACAATTCAACTTCTAGTTGTCTTCTCATCAGCAAAAACAGAGGCTAGAATATAGTGAAGAAGATATTTCAATTTTAAAGAAAATTAGCAATCCACTTAGATTTCCACAATAAAATAATTTTTTAACTTATAAGTCAAGATATAATCAACATATTTTCAAAGATTCAGAGTGTTTATCACACATAGACTCCAAATCAAAGTAAGAATAAAGGAGATAATTACAGGGAAAGCAATTGTTCCTTAGAAGGAATAAATTGAGGTATAGAAATGGAAGTGAAAAAAAAGATGATGGCAAACACATATACAAATCTAAAGAAGCATCGACTGTACAAAATGACAATATGATTAATAATTTCATATAGCTTAAAATTAAAGTGGGGCATTATTTCTGGCAGTATGATAGATTATATTTCTAAATAAATCTTTTCCTATACCCTCTCCTGAGAACATTGAAAAGGCAGAATGTTTGAGGTTTGCAGCTGATGATAAATAAGAACATGAGGTTATGATTGGCATTCACAGCTGGCAGCCACAGCAACCGATAGGTCCTCAGGAGCCCTTGATGGGACCCATCCCTAGTGACAGCTTAGAACACCACCTGCCTGCAGAGAAAGGCACTGAGAAGCAAATGGGACTGTTTAGGAAACACAATAATGACAACAAAGACAGCATCCCTTGTGGAATGATAGATCTCTGTGACTCTTGTCTTGACTTCAAATGTATGATCTTAGTTTGGTTGTGGGAACCCAAGTAGGGTGTTTCAATTTAGATAACCCCAGGTTGTTACTATCTTTCAGTGCCTGAAAATGTTAGTAAATATTCTCTGTGAAAGAGAAGCCTCAATTCCATCCATAGAATTAAGGTAGGTAATAATAATAATCTAAATATGATGCCATCATAAATCACAGCAAGCAGAAATCCAGAGAAAATAAGGACAAATTGGCAACAACAAATTAGGCCTTCTTGTACACGAGGGAACAGAATAATCCCAGATAGTTTACAATAAGAAATAATAATTTAGAAAAAAAGGAAAAGAAAAAGGGATGGGGTTGAGTTTGAACCCAGAAAAAAAAAAAAAAGAAATAATAATTTAGGATGTAAAAGATAGATAGGATTAAAAATAAGCAAGTCATAACACATTAGAAAAAGTGGTTAAGTAGAGGCTGGGCACAGTGGCTCACGCCTGCAATCCCAGCATTTTGGTAGGCCAAGATGAGCAGATCCCTTGACCTCACGAGTTTGAGACCAGCTTGGGCAACATGGGGAAACACCAACTTTATCAAATACATTAACTAGCTGGGTATGGTGGCACACACCTATAGTCTCAGCTATTCAGGAGGCTGAGGTGGGAGGATAGCTTGAGACCAGGAAGCAGAGGTTGCAATGAGCTGAAATTGTGCCCCTGTGCTCCAGCATGGGTGACAGAATGAAATGTTGTCTCATTTTTTTTTAAGTGGTTAAATAGATTTGAAAAAGAATCTTATTTGGTTAAATAATTTATTTGTTTTAGAACTTATTTAATCTAGAATTTTAAAAGTACAGAAGTACAGAGGTTGCAGATAAAAACAAAGTAACAAAAACAATGAATGTTTAAGACATCAGATTCAAAGCAGTCAAAAAGTAAATCAATGAGCTGGAAGATATATCAGAAAAAAAATTACTCATAATGGTAGGTGGACAAGGTAAGGGAATGATGAAAGATAAATTAAGACAGAAAAGATAAAACAACATGGTTTAACTTAATCAACATTGATCACAGTGCCATAACAATAATCAATGTCCCAGAAAATTGGAATAGAGACTACAAGATAGGTAATAACCCAGCAAAGTCTAATATACACATATTTACCAGTTTAAAGGTACTGGTCTAAGTGTTATAAATGTTTTAACTCATTTAATAATCCTATAATGTTTATAAATATTTATAAGCCTATAATCATATAATAAATTATTATTCCCATTTTAAGTATAAAGAGACTGAGGCATCAGAAAGTCAAATAACTTTACCAAGGTCGCAGTGTTCTTAAATCATAAAAGCATTATTTGAACTTTGACCTCTAAATGTCTGCCTGCAGAGCTTGGACCATCAGTCACTCCAGAGCTTAAACTTTTAATCACTCTTCTATTTGATAGAGTAATAACTAAAGAATTTTCCAGAATCTTTCAGGGATAAATTTTCTAAAGTATCTCAGTTTTTTAGTAAATCTAAAACTGTTCTACAATCAAGTATATTATAAATATAAATAGATATAATGGAGGTCAAGAGTGGAAGCTAGGGAGGAGAGATGATGGTGTATGTAGGAAATGTCAGGTCCTTGCTTTACAGACTGTGAAGTCTGGAGAAATTACCTAAAGATTTAAAATTTAAGTTAAAAGATAATGACAGAGGAAATAATGAAGCTATATATATGTATATTTGCACACATACATCTGTATGTATATGTATTATATAATATACATTTTATATATATTATAATGCAATATATTATAGCTACATAAAATTATATATAATTTATATATAATAAATTATATATAATTTATTGTAATATACAATATTAATTATATAATTTAATATTTGCACTATATATTGCATTATAATATAAATTATATTCCATGTAATATAAAATTAGATATTAATATATAATTATATCACATATGATTATGATAGATTATATATAATTTAATGTAGCCATAACATATTGCATTACAAGCCGAAATATGTTGCATTATATATGTGTATATATATATATATATAAAACTATGACAGCTAAATCCACATTTATCACAGCAAATCCTCAATAGACTACACATTAAATAGACAAAAAACATAGGATAAGCATTTGATTTAGCAATGTGAGGGTATTCATCAGAACTAAAACCAGAAACACTTAGGAGTGGTGCCTAGGAGGATCCTGGGAAGATAACAGGAGGGAACACCAGGAGTTATCCCCACAGAGACAATACTTACATGGCAGAATCTGTTTGATGTAACTATTTTGAAACTCTGGAGGCTCTTGTAGGCTTGCTCTTCCAGAGAAATACTTGGGCATTAGGTGTGGTTAATTTAGGTCGATTTCATCTCACAAAAGTGCAGCAGCTACTCATCCCCCCATCCCCAGCCCCATGGCAGGCAGCTGCACACGTGTTTCTGCACACAGCTTGAGGAAAACAGGGTGGGCAAAAAGACCCTGTCTTCCAAATATCGCGGATCTGTGTTCTGGTCATCTATTGCTGCTTCTGATCAAAGAGGTACAGACAAAGCAGTGGGTGGTCATCATTGTTTAACCTTCCCTGACGGTGGCGGCCCCATTTCACTCCAGCTCAAGTGACTTCCAAGGATTTAAAAGTCTGGCGAGACATTAAAGACTAGGACATTCAAAAGCAGCTGCATGTGTGGAAAAAATTAGAAAGTAACCTAAGACTCAGAACAAAGCCTAAGAAGACTTTAAGTTTACACCTCAGGCTGATCTTCAAAAGAGACAGCTTACAATGAAAAGAAAAAAAAAATAGCCAAAAACCTTAAAAACAATAGGAAAAAGGGAGAATATGATTTTTAGTTATCGCATTTTTAGATGCAAATGTCTGTTTATCAACTAAAAAAAAATTCACAAGGCATAGAAAAAAAATAAGAAGATATGGCTTACTCAAAGGCAAAAAAAAAAAAAAAAAAAAATCAATAGAAACTGTCCCTGAAAGAGACCCTAATGACAGATGTACTAGACAAAGACTTTTAAAAAATTATTTTAAAGATGCTCAAAGAAAGAAAGATGTAAAAAAAGTCAAGAAAACTATGTGTAAACAAAATGAAAATATCAAGTTTTTTAAAAAGACAACCTAAAAAGAAACAAACAAAAAATTCTGGAGCTGAAAAATACAATAACTGAAATGAAAAAATCACCAGAGGGACTCAAAGCCAGATTTAAGCAGGTAGAAGTAATTAATAGTTTGTGTCTTTGGTCACAGAATAAATAAAAATATAATTTTGTGACATCAATAAATGAAAGGGTTGAGGACAGAGTTATAAAGGAGCATAATTTCTGTATGCCATTAAAGTTAAGTTGGTATGAATTCTAGTAGTGTGTTATAACTTCAGGATATTTAATGTAATCCCCATGGGAATCACAAATAAAATAGCTATATGATATATGCAAAAGGAAATGAGAAAGAAATTAAAATGTTTCACTATAAAACTCAGCTAAACACAAAAGAAGACAGTAATGCAGAAAATAAGGGACGAAAAAGCTATACAGCATTACAGAAACAAACAGCGAAATGTCAGAAGTAAATCTCCCATTATCAGTAATTACTTGAAATGTAATGAATTAAATTCTCTAATCAAGACAGATATCGACAGAATAGATATTAAAAAAACAACACCATGATCCAATTATATGTGGTCTATATGAGACTACTTTACATCCAAATATACAAATAGATTAAAATTGCTGACACATTTGGCCAGTGTAGTCTTGAACTCCTGGCCTCAAGCAATCCTCCTGCCTTGGCCTCCCAAAGTATTGGGATTACAGGCATGAGCCACCATACCAGCCAAAAGCTGTTTTATTAAAATAAAAAATTGCTCACACATGCTACAACAGCGGTGAACTGTGAAAACATGATGCTAGGTGAGAGAAGCCAGTAGCAAAAAGACAAAAAGCATTTGATTTCACTTATGTGAGATACTCAGAGTAGTCAGAATCATAGAGATGTAAAATCAAATGGTGGTTGCTGGGCTTTGGGGGGAGAGAAATGGGGAAATTATTGTTCAATGGATATAATTTTCAGTTTTCTAAGATGAAAAGAGTCAGGGAGATGGACAATGGTGATGGTTGCATCAGCATTATTAATGTATCTAATAATACATTATTTTACACTTAAAATGGTTAATGTGCATGCTATATATTTTACCCCAATTTAAAAAATGAGGAAAAATTGTGCTGGAGATTCTAAGCAAAGATATGAGCCAAAAATAAAAATTATAAGGATTTGAAAAAAAATATTGTATCTCTCTCCATTGGTGTTACAAACTATACTGGTAACAAATTAACTATATGTAGTTAGATAACAAAAAAAGATGAAAAAGACAACCTACAATAATGCCAAGAATCTGAAGTAATACAAATTTTTCTCCAGTGAAATCAAAGTAATTGAGTACAGTGTGTTTCAAGACCTTCCTATAAGAACCAAAATTATCTAGCAGTCCTGATTTCTCCATGGAGTTAAAAGTCATCAGAGAGTGTGAGTCACTTTTGAAGGGCTCATTGAAGAATAAAGTATAAAAGACTTCAAGTAGTAAGGGAAGGAGAAAATAACTCTGAAGAAACTACCAAGAAATTGTACATATCTCCAGTTGTATATAACAGAAAAATACAACTTGTCAAATGCTCACTGGCTTGGCACAGTGGCTCATGCCTGTAATCACAGCACTTTGGGAGGCCCAGGCAGGCAGTTTGCTTGAATCCAAGAATTCAAGATCAGCCTGGAAAACATAGTGAGACCCTGTCTTTAAAATACATACATTACATAAAATATATAACATACAAAAATTGGCTGGGTGTAGCAGCATCCACCTGTAGTCCCAGGTACTCAAGAGACTGAGGTGGGAGGATCACAAGAGTCCGGGGAGGTCGAGGCGACAGTGAGCTGGGATTGCAGAGGAGACCCTGTCACAAAACAAAAACAAAGAAAACCCTAGCAAACACCCACATGGTTCTGTACTCTCTGGGAAGACGGCATATGTTGTGCAAAGCCATAGTCTAACTGGACAGGCCAGGCCAGGGTTCCTCACGTGCAAACTGTGCAGATGCAGGGGTTTTTATGACTATTCTAGGCGCTTATGGCTGGAGTAGGAAGTGTTCACTGCCAACCCAGTGGCTCACCAAATGTAAACCACATCAATAGGGACCCTTGGGAGAACTGGTTTGGTTCAGATCCTTCGTAAGACATTAAGTCAGCTTTAGAAAAGCAGCTGGAAGCTCTTGTGGAAGCAGACTTTTCCATTTATACCTGCTTGCACCTGCCTGGGAGATGTCAAAACCAAATGCAGTTTCACTACAATGGGATCTGTTTTAACTCATTATATACAGACCACAGAACTCATCACATTCTACCTGAAATGCTGCCTTTCAAGCCTTAGTTGGAATAACCATCATCTACAGGCCTTACCTCCAACCTTTCACTCCCTCCACCCACACCTTTTGTAATGCTAAAAATCCAGACTTTCCTTCCTCAGCAATTACCGTGAATTTTTGTTTTATTTCCTTGGTTGGCAAATAAGTGAACAATAAGTGAACTCAGTTTTGTTTGAAACAACAAAGGTGGTGCTCCATAGGGCGCTGGGTTAGAGGAAAACAGGCGCAGAGATGGCGGCCTCCGTTACAAACCCTCAGACACTGCTTGATAGAGTCATTTCAGTAATGTGTGGTTTGATTAAGTTGAACCATATACAATTTCCATTTGAATAGACCAAGAACAGCAGAATGTTCTAAATTTATGAAGTTTTGCTTAGTTTAATGATTTTTCAGGCAAATCCTTATAAAGAAAAAAGATCCTAGGACTTGAAGTTACCAATTAGCAATTCTCACAAATGGAATCTGTTTTAGTTTGAAGATGTGTCGTATCACTGAAGATTTTCCACATCTGAGACTAAGTGAAAGAACTCTGTGAAAGTGTGTTCTCTAAGTATTCATTGTTGTCCAAGCCATGTGTTTATTATAGCTGTTTCTCTCACTTTTTCCTTAAGAATTTATCAATTTTAAAAATACTTAATATATTAGCGACACATTATGCTTATTTTTAATTCTTGCTAATTAAAAAATCTAGTTGAACGGTGATGAACACTGAGACCAAAATTCTATATTTTTAATTTGATTAAATTACCTCATTAATTTTTGCCTCAACCTTTACATAGAATGCACTCTATATTTTTATTTAGTTGAGTTCTAAAGTAGATATGATTAAAGTACTGATACGATTCTCCAGTTTTGATTTATATATTTGTAGTCATATTCATTGATATTTTCTAAGTAGTTTCTTGATATATGATAGTCACATTAATTTAAATTTAACTTATTCTTAACATTTGCCTCTGAATTTAGCTATTTTTTCCATTATTTACATACTTTTTGCACTTATCACTTTAGGTTTGTTAATTTTTTTTTCTTTTTAGATGTATATATACATATATGTGTGTGTGTGTGTATACATGCATGTGTGTGTACTTTCTTTTTCTTCTGAGTGAATAACAGTAGGGTAGGATGGAGTTGTGAGAGCATAGATAGGGTGCCAGCAGATACGGGACCTGTGTGGCTTGACTCTGTCCTAACTAGCAGGTGCATTTGGCCAAGTCACTTTCAAATATCTCTCACTTGCTAATCTACAAAAGGAGGATTGTGTGTTGACCATTGTTTGGTTCTCCTAGTGTATATTTCACAATTGCTTGAACTGTAGCTATATTCACTCCATTGGTCTGACGGGTAAGAAACTTACTCCAAGTTACGGACACGGAACATATAAACCCAGTGCTTCCCAGCTGCTGTCTTCCCATTCATGGCACCACATGCCTTACATTTCTCCTGGCACCTATAGTGATTCTGGAACTGTATCTGGAACTCCTGAAAGTCATTACCAAATGAAACAATCTTATGTTTTTAAAAGTGGGCCAATTTTAGACCACGCTTTATGACTGCTGTAATTACTCCCACATAGAGCCAACAACTGGGTCCAACAACCCATTCCATTGAGAAATTACAATAGCACCGTTTAACATACCATCAAAAAGTGAATTCCCAAACAACTTAATTTTAGTTCTTAGGTTCTCACTAACCAGTTTCTTTTTAAACGATGACTGAATTGCAGAAGAAAAAGCTGACTAAATACACAGTTGTTTACAAAGCATCATGCTCACACATTGACTTTATAAGTAATCTGTTAAATTGCGTCTTTTCTCCTCTTTGAGTTGTTTTTATTAATGTTTGGTTTTGAATAAATGCCTAGAAATGTCCCCACTTTCCTCTCAAATATTTAGACCAGAAGTAAAAATGTGAAAGTGCCCCAGAACCGCCTTCACACGTGCTAATTATACATGAATACGCCCATCTACACATTCTGTTAATTGACCATTAACAAGCATGGTGAACATTCAGAAATCAAACACATTTATTAAGCCTTACATAGTTCATATCTTGATTATTTTGGCATTGGCTTCTGTAAATAATTTGTTATAATTTAGGACACTGAATTTTTACCATATCTGGCAGCTGGAACCATGAAGCAATGAAGAAACAAAACCAGCTGGTTTATATGTCATAGCATTTTTTGTTAAGACCGATAGCAGGTTTGTGGTTGTTATATTTGTTGGCACATTATAAGTCGTTTGCCTTTTAAAGCACTTCTAATAATTTTAAAATATATTTGTTTTTAAACAGTTGACGTGGTAAAGCAGAATTACTTTTTTTTCTCAGCGGTGCAGATGGTGCATAAAGGTCACCTGGATAACAATTTGTTTATTTAAAGCAGTTACACAGACAAGGAAAAGAAATTATGCTTGGAAATCATGGTCCTATACATCATATATTGGGAAAGAGACTACTTATTTGAGCACTCTTGAGCGCATTTATAATCTTAAGCTCAGTTATAAATTTTGGTCTCACAAATCAAGGAACTTTCCAAAGACATATAATCATGGAAAATGCCACTTAAAGTATTGACAAGAAAGGGAATTTCATTGGCTAAGGCAGTTGATTTTAACTGTGGGTTAAAGTTATGTCAAATTAACTGAGGCACATAAAATTTGTATTTATAAGTTACCTATGATGTCTATTGCTTGCTTACTAAGAATATAGGAATTTTTTTCTCGACCTTTTAAAATCCAACAAAAGTAATATCCAGAGATCTTCTCATTTCAGATGATATGTTTTGGAAATCACCTTTTTGTTGGCTCTGAACAAACCTGTGCTTTCTTGATAGGCAGATAAGTCATTCTAAGAAAAATATACTTGCACACACATGTCTATAGCAGCACAAATTGCAACTGCAAAAATGTGAACCAGCCCAAAAGCCCATCAATCAACAAATGGATTAAAAAAACAAAAACTATGTTATAGTCTCACTCATCAGTGGGAGCTCAGCTATGAGGACACAAAGGCGTAAGAATGATCCAAAGGACTTTGGGTACTTGCAGGGGAAAGGTTGGGAAGAGGGTGAGGAATAAAAGACTACAGGCCGGGCTCAGTGCATACTACTCGGGTGATGGGTACACCAAAATCTCAGAAATCACCACAAAAAAAAAATTACTCATGTAACCAAATCCCACCTGTTTACCAAAAACCTACGGAAATATATATTTTTTAAAGAGGGTGAGAGATCAATGATTACAGTAGCCAATGCTTTCTGTAGATGTGGCCAAGTCACCATGTAAGAAGTGTAGCATATGTAAGCAGCAAGAGTGTATGTCCTTCTTAATACAGACATTACAAATACATGGAGTTAAGCTATCTCACAAATTCAAGTCCTTCGAAATTCTGCTTTCTCTGTATCTGCCCTCTCTCTCTCCCTTTATATATATATGTAAATATATATGCAAATATTATATATATATGTATTTAAAGTTCATCCATGTTGTACTTCGCTATGTTCTTTTTATTGACAAAATGTTTTCTATTTTGTGGAGAGGCCACCTCTTCTTTATCCATGTAACCAGCTGATGGAAATGTGGACTGTTTCCATTCTTAGTCTGGTATGAATAGTTTTGCTATGAACACCTGTGTATCAGCTTTTGTGTACACATATGTTTTTATTTCTCTTGGCTATATACCTAGAAGTCAAATTTCTGAGTCATGTGTATATATCCTTTGGGGGAACATTAATTCAAATCTTTTGCCAATTTTTAGTTGAGTTCTCTGACTTTTATTGTTGAGTTATAAGATTTGTTTTTTAAAAATATATTTTGGATATAAGTCTATTATCAGATGTATATTTTCTCCCAATCTGTGTGCCTTTTCACTTTTTAATAGTGACCTTTTAATCACAAAATTTTTTAAAGTTCGATTTGTTTATTTTTTTCTTATTGTATTTGCTTTTGATGTAGAAATCTTTTTCTTAAACAAGGCCACGAATACTTACTCAGATGACTTTTACTTTTTAAGAGTTACATATTCGTAGCTCTTATGTTTAGCTGCGATCCATTTTGAGTTAATTTTTGTTCATGACATGAGGTAGGAGTTCACTTTCACCATTTTTCTTATAGAAACCTAATTGTCACAGCATCATTTCTTTAAAATAAAATTATCTCTCATTGAAGTTTTGTGGCATCTTTGTCAAAATAAATTTACTGTAAATGTAAGGGCCTAGGTCTAATCTCTCAGCTATGTCCCATCGATCTTTCTGTCTGTTCTTACAGCAGCACCACACTGACTTTGGTAATTGTAGCCTTGTCATAAATTTTAAAGTAGGAAAATAAAAGTTCTCCAACTTTGTTCTTTTTCAGGATTGTTTTGCTATTTTAAGTACCTTTTATTTTAATATGGAATTTTATAATTGGGTTTTCAATGTCTGCAAAAGGAAAGAGATATTATTTTAGTATAGATTGCATTGTCTGTAGACTAATTTGAAGAGTATTGTCATCTTAACAATATTGTCTTCAGACCCTTGAACACGAATTATTTTTCCATTTATTTAGATCATTTTTAGTTTATCTCAACGATGTAATATAGTTTTTAGTGTACCAGTCTTGGCTTTCTTTTGTTAAATTTTCTAAGAATTTTATGCTTTTTGGTGTTATTGTGAATGGACTTTTTTTTTTTTTAGTTTTACTTTTACTTTGAATTATTCATTGCTAGTATACAGAAGTAAAATTCATTTTTGTATATTAATCTTATATCTTGCAACTTTGCATTAGTTGTACTGGTTTTTTTAGTAGATTTCTTAGGGTTTTGTGCATTCAAAACTATGTTCTCTTGTGAATAACGACAGCTTTACAACTTTCTCACCCATCTCAATGTCATTATTCATGTTTCATGCTTAATTGCCTAGTTATAACCTGCAGGACAATGTCTAATAAAATTGCACATCCTTGTCTTATTCCTGATCTTGGAGAAAAAGCACTACACACTTGTCCATAAGTATGATGCTACTTGTAGATTCTTCAAATATGCCTTTATCAGATTGGGAAAGTTTTCCTTTTACACTGTTTTTTTTTTTTTTTTTTTTTTTTTGAGGGGTTTCATCATTACAGGGTATCACCATGACTAAGAATATTTCAAGTATTTTTAAGAAACTTTTGAGATAATTGTGGTTTTTTCTCTTTATATTATTAATCCAAAGTATTATATTAATAGATTTTTCCATGTTATACAAGACTCACACATTTGAAATAAATTTAATTTGATCAAGATGCATAATATTTGTATATCTTGCTGGGTTTGGTTTGGTACAATTTGCTTTAGAATTTTTACATATTTATTTATGAGTGATATTGGTCTCTACCTTTCCTTTTTTGGAATATTTTTATCTGGCTTTGGTATCAAAGTAATACTAGCTGTATCAAATACACTGAGAAGTGGTTACTCTTTATCTTCTGAATAAATCCATGAAGGTTTCATAAAATTCACCAGGAAAACCATTCAGAAGACACTAAGTAACAAGACCCACCTGGCTATTTATTTTTTTTTTTTGAGGTGAAGTCTCACTCTGTCACCCAGGCTGGGGTGCAGTGGTGCGATCTTGCCTCACTGCAAACACTGCCTCCTGCGTTCAAGAGATTCTCCTGCCTCAGTCTCCCAAGTAGCTGGGATTACAGGTGCTCACCACCATGCCCAGTTAATTTTTTGTATTTTTAGTAGAGACCTCTTCCCAATTATCTCTATTCACTCTTTCTGACATTTCTTTCAAATATCTCCTCTATTGTGCGGTACATTTGTGTGAAGCAAAGCCCTACCAAATAAATGGGGTGAAAACACTCCAATTGTGAAAATTCAGGGTTCTGTTACTGTGAAGTCGATAAAAATCAGTAATTTTCAGTCTGTACAATTGCAGAAGGAATAAAAGTGAAGATTAGTATAATTTATACTATGTACAACTGGATGCAGTATAAACTAAGAAAGGGCTAAACGTCACAATTTTATTTTTTCCTAATCATATCTCAACCCACCTCCCATTAAACACAAACAAACAACAAGCAAACAAAACCATCAGAAGATAGTGAAGGAAGCCGCACCACGGAAGAGCTGTGGCTGGCCACAAGACAAGTGCCAGTTTTCAAACGTGTCCTGCTGGACTTCGCACGCTCTTGGGTGCTTGCCGTACTGCATTCTTAGCTGTGCTAAGGTAAGCTTAGAGATTTGGGGCTGTTTTAAATAGTTTTTAAATAGTCTGTCAATCATTTTTAATCACTAGTATACTTTAAAAATTACTGGTATTTTGGTATCTCTTAATGTAATGTCCCCTTATATTTTGGAATATGTTCTTAGCTAGTCTCAGATGAGACGTGGAAAGGGAGGTGCTCATGGTACCAGAGGAGGCGTCCAAGCAGAAGGCAACGTTTCCCACGGTCTCAGAGCTTCCAGAGATCAGTTTGTGTGCGATTCACATTTCAGCTTTTGACAAACCTTGAGTCTCTGGGATAGGAAGTGGGAGAATGAATAGTGTTTCTAACTGACTTTAGACATACAAGCTTGCTTTCTTCTGCCGACGTAGCGCCATGTGGCACATTACAAAAATCCAGTTGTTTTACCTTTGCAGTTAGTGGAAATTCTCCCCACATCCTGCAAATAGATTGCCTTGCAGTGTTTGCTGATGATGTAAAGTTTCATCCTGTTCTTTCTTTTCATAGATAGTTCAGTGTGAAGGTAGGCCACTGGGCCATCTGTAGGGCATTTAGAAGCTTTTTTAAATTGGAAAACATTTCCCTTTGGGAATATATTTTATTTCCCAAATAATTTTGATATATTGCACATCCATTAATAAATTATTTAATTTTAAATGAGTCATTTAATATGAAAATTAATTTTATTTTTTAAACAGGGATGCATATATTATAGTATAATGTCATTTTTAGAACACATTTCTTTCACTATTTTATACTCTATTCTGGGCTTAAGCATGTTCTTATTTAATTTGTTGAAATCTCAGGGAAAAAAAAACTCTCCATTGGTATTGAAACAAGATTTATAATAAAACGGTACAGGTATAAGTTTTGACACGTCCAATTGCAGACACATTTCTCTTCCCCTGTGTCCAAACTTTAATCAGGATCCTTTGTTGTACAATGAAAGATGGGCAAGGCCCACTATTTTGTAGGCATGTGCACATCCAGATCCTTCATAATATTAGTTAAAATCAATGTGCTGCTTTTTTAATTATTGCTCATGGTACAAAGCAGGGAAGGCTCATTTAGGAATGGATCAATATTGAAAAGGGATTGGTAGATGGCCGAGCAGTACATCAGGCGGCTTGATGTGAAAATCGTTGGGTCTGTGCTGTGGTGGCTCAGAGTTATCTGTCTGGTTAGCCCCCAGCTGGCTGGGGGCGACGTAATGGGCGAACCTTCCGCAAAGCAGTGCTCCTTGCTGGGACGCTCCTGGAGGCGCTGCTACCTGGCACACAGCATCATACGCGTCTTCAGAAAGAGGCGATCAAGAGAGGCTGCCTCTGCCTGGCTTTTATTGATCACGTGTAGCAAAGTTTGAATGTCGTGGAAGACTCATTTTCTTGCCACTTTGGGCAGTGTTTTTTTTAAGCTCCTGGAGTTTGATGAGCAGACAGATGATAAGCTGTTCTGAATGCTGCGTGAGTGTGAAGACGTGCAACATGTCCTCAGTAGACACCTGGGTATAGAGAAGAGCAGAGAGAAGCCGTGGGGCACGGAATGGTGGGGAGGAACGCACACCTCCGGGCAGTGCTGGGGAGCCCGGCCACATCGACACCAACCACAACTTTCATTCTTGCTTCTAGCTCACACATTCAGCTGAAAACATTCTGGAAGCAAATTTAAAACACTCCATAATCTCAGGAGCTATAATAACATCAGTAATGCGTATCCACATAGCCGGTTGTCTAAATCTACCCATATTAACAAATGGGTATTTTCTAATGGAGACCAGTGGTGGTCATGGTTATCACTTAGTTATTCCAGATTAGTGGATTATGCCACATTTTTACCTGTTTGGACTGATTATTGTATAAATTAGCGAAATATGCTTTAGATAATGATTTTACTAGTTCATTAGACAGTACACAGCAGAAGGGTACCAGGTGGCTTTGACAAGCAGAGAGAAGGTGCTATGGTTTCGTGCAGCTGGAGGCAGCTCCAGGCTCACCAAGGGGCGGATCGTGGTGACAGAGCTGCTGTCAGAGTGCCGTCCCTCTCTCCACGGTCAAGCTTGCGAGGTCACCTCCAGGCCAGGAGGCTGCCCAGGCACCCTGGCTGTGAGGATGCGGCCAGGAATGGGTGCTGCCTCACCCACCATGCTTAGCATTGATGGGATTGATTTCCAGTCACCACTGACACAGGCTTGATTGGTAAACCTTCTATTTTTTTTTTTTTTTTTATGTTTTAATGATTGCCTGCTGTTTATTTTAATTTATTGTTCCTTGGCTAATCATTTGACTTATCAGATAGTCTGATTTTGACTCCCAGCCAACATTAATAGTAATTTTTTTTTAATTTAAGATAATGGTCAGGTCAATTGAGCAGGAGAAATCATAGACCCTTGAAAAAAACAACTGTGGATTTACATACACACAGACACACACACAGCATTTGCACCATCTAGTGAAAGCATAATCGTGATATTTTGCAATTTTACATTAAGCTGTGAAATATAAAAGCCAGTTATACCAATACTGGCAAATACACAGTATCAGCAAATGAGAGAAAAAGCACAAAGATAAGAAGGGAGAGGTGACTGGACTTTAGGGATTCCAATATACAATATAAAATATAAATGTTAAATGCAGATGTAAATTAGCATCTGATTTATCCCTTTAAAAAAGGTTCTCGGTCTTACAAACTACTCATCACAACATGTCTTTAAATGCTGAGTTCCCAAAGGTTTGTGGCTACTCATGGTATAAATGGGTGACCTCTCTCCTCTCTCTCTCTCTCTCTCTCTCTGTCTTTGTCTCTCTCACATTCTGTTTGGTCTAGTTTTATTTTACTTTATTATTTTTATCTATTAGCTTTGATTTTTTCTTTTATATATGTAATCTTTTTTCTCCTTTCAATTTATCTAACAACTTACTTAAGGAAATGAGTTTATCAATCTGGTTGATTGGACTTACAGTCCAAACTTGCACTGTGATGGGCTGGACCCACCCCTCATCCTTGTGTGGTGACACTTACAGTCCAAACTTGCACTGCGATGGGCTGCACCCACCCCTCACCCTCGTGTGGTGACACTTTCCTCTGTCCCTTTCCTGGACATGTTTTCACGAATACCAGGTTTGACATTGGCATCTATTCCAAAGAAAGGTAAAATGTGAAAGGGCCACTAGATCTTTACATAAACTTGATGGAAAACACTTAATGCTAAGTTTACACGGTGGACAATAATAAGGAAAGAAAAATCAGGTAGAATTCATCACATCCATGATGGAGTCTAAAATAAAGCACCAACTCAGTCAAAGAAACATAATTTTTACAATCACATGAAATTATTAGGGCCACAAATATGAAGCTAGTGGGGGAGATTAAATGGTCATTTATACGTTATTTGTGAATTTAATTAATTTCTCATCACCCAGCATTTACCAAGTGCCCAGTTACAGAGGAGACACTGCCTCGGAGTGTGCACTGGGTGGGCAAGCTGGCGATTCCCCCCATGCCAATGGTAATTCCGTATCAGATTTCCACCATTCTGGTGGGCTGAGGTAACATGAGTGTATGCCTAATACCAACCCTAGAAATGTTAGATGAAATGCTGGATAAAGTTATTTTTGTTGCAATGCTGATCTTACAAAAATAAAGGAGAGTCCAGGTGCTTGCTTCTTAGAAGATCTGAAAATAGACGCTGTGAGCATGAGAGCTGAGCTGAGATCCTCTGATGGTGGGGACTGCGAGGGTGTTTCAAAGGCTCCGTTGCCTGTGCAGAGTTAGAGGGGCAGTCCTCGGCCTGCACAGCCAGGAGCTGAGCCTGAGTCCCCCTTGCCTGTGCAGAGATAGAGGGGCAGTCCTCGGCTTGCACAGCTGGGAGCTGAGCCTGAGTCCCCCTTGCCTGTGCAGAGAGAGATAGGGGGCAGTCCTCGGCTTGCACAGCCAGGAGCTGGGCCTGAGTCCCCCTTGCCTGTGTAGAGACAGATAGAGGGGCAGTCCTCGGCTTGCACAGCCGGGAGCTGGGCCTGAGTCCCCCTTGCCTGTGCAGAGAGAGATAGAGGGGCAGTCCTCGGCTTGCACAGCCGGGAGCTGGGCCTGAGTCCCCCTTGCCTGTGCAGAGAGAGATAGAGGGGCAGTCCTCGGCTTGCACAGCCGGGAGCTGGGCCTGAGTCCCCCTTGCCTGTGCAGAGAGAGATAGAGGGGCAGTCCTCGGCTTGCACAGCCAGGAGCTGGGCCTGAGTCCCCCTTGCTTGTGCAGAGAGAGATAGAGGGGCAGTCCTCGGCTTGCATGGCTGGGAGGTGAGCCTGAGTCCCCCTTGCCTGTGCAGAGAGAGATAGAGGGGCAGTCCTCGGCTTGCACAGCTGGGAGCTGAGCCTGAGTCCCCCTTGCCTGTGCAGAGAGATAGAGGGGCAGTCCTCGGCTTGCACAGCTGGGAGCTGAGCCTGAGTCCCCCTTGCCTGTGCAGAGAGAGCTAGAGGGGCAGTCCTTGGCTTGCACAGCTGGGAGCTGAGCCTGAGTCCCCCTTGCCTGTGCAGAGAGAGATAGAGGGGCAGTCCTTGGCTTGCACAGCTAGGAGCTGAGCCTGAGTCCCCCTTGCCTGTGCAGAGATAGAGGGGCAGTCCTCAGCTTGCACAGCTGGGAGCTGAGCCTGAGTCCCCCTTGCCTGTGCAGAGAGATAGAGGGGCAGTCCTCGGCTTGCACAGCTGGGAGGTGAGCCTGAGTCCCCGTTGCCTGTGCAGAGAGATAGAGGGGCAGTCCTCGGCTTGCACAGCTGGGAGCTGGGCCTGAGTCCCCATTGCCTGTGCAGAGAGATAGAGGGGCAGTCCTCAGCTTGCACAGCTGGGAGCTGAGCCTGAGTCCCCGTTGCCTGTGCAGAGAGATAGAGGGGCAGTCCTTGGCTTGCACGGCTGGGAGATGGGCCTGAGGCAGTTGCTTTTGCCAGAGCCCTGGGAAGGTTACAACTTAGTAAAAGTGTTAATGAGAAAAAAATGAAGCAATTTACCCAAGAAAACAAAAGGAAATTTCCCGCTCCTTCCAGGCCACAGGTAAAAAGAAGCTAAGATGTCTCCTGAGAATTTGAAATCATAGCTCTGTAAGCTTCTTGGCTTGGGTATTTGCATTTATTCTACTAACTAAGTTAAGAAAATATTATGATAGTTCATGCTGGAATATCCTGTGATCAAATGATGAAATAATAATAAACTTTCTAAAGTACATTTGCACAACCCAGACTTCAAGTAATTGGCACGGAAAAAAAAAAAAAAAAACTAGCCTCTTTAAATATGAAAATACAGTTAAAATTGAAAAACCCATTCATAGCAAATAAAGCATGAGTAAGGGTCCCAGCAGATGCAACCAGTGGCATTAAAAACACTGTAATAAGATTTCCAAATAACAAAGCAATAATCAGAAGACAAATATAAAATGACCCTCTCCAGAGAGGATTTTACTCTCACCACTTCTACTTAACACTATACTGGGGATTCTGGCAAGAAAATGAATGAAAAGCATACATATGAGAAGCTGTAAAGTCAAACTCTCTATGATCATCTATAGTGAAAGTCGAATGGAATCTACTGGAAAGTGACAGGAATTGACAATTAAGTAAGTTAGCAAGGCTGCAGAATAAAAGATTAGAATGAAAACATCCATTGTATTTTCATATGCTATCAATGAAAAATTGAAAATTAAAGTTTAAAATATGGTTTACGATTGTGTCAAAAATTAAGAAATATTTAGGAATAAATTTAACAAAAGATGCCCAACACCTATATACTGAAAAGTGTCTAGGAGAAATTAGAGAAGATTTAGATAAATGGAGAGTTATACAATGTCCATGCTTCAGAAAAGTCAATGTATTTAAGATGTCAATTCTCTGCAAATTGGTCTATAGATCCAACACATTCCCAATCAAAATCTAATCAGAGTTTTTGTAGAAATTGATAAGTTGATTGCAAAATTCATGTGGAAATGCATGATGCCTAGAACAGCCAAAAAAAAAAGTAAAAAGAACGAAGTTGAAATGCCAACATTGGCTGATTTCAAGTCTTATGATAAAGCTGCGTTCATTAGAATGACAGGGTGTTGTTGGCAAGATACACAAGTGGGACTGTAAAACAGAATAGGTGAGCCAGAAACAAACACGAAAAATTAACTCTAAATGAATCATGGACCTGATTTTAAAACCTAAAACGCTAATGCTTCTAGAAGAAAATATAAGAGGAAATTTTTGCATTTGGGGTTAAGCAAATAATTTATAAATATTACACAAAAGCATGATCCATAAAAGAAAGAAATGATAATATTGAACCTCCTCAAATTTAAAAACTTCTGCTCTGAAATCCAATATCAGAACAACTTTTAGAAGCATACAGAGTATGAAAAAGTTGGTAAAGAATATATTTAAAAAGAATGTATATCCAGAAATATAAAAATTTCTCAAAACCGAATAAAGTGAAAACAAACAACCCAATTAAAAAAGGAGGAAAGCTTTGAACAGACATTTTATCAAGGAAGATGCACAGATGGAGGCTGAGCACGTGCAAGCCTCCTCCGTGTGATGAGTCACTAGGTAAAGGCAACTGAAGAGGACTGGGAGTTACCTCTGGCCCCTACTGACATGGCTGACCCAGAAAGCCTGACTGTACCATGGCTGGATGAGGATGTGAAGGAACCAGAACTCGTGCACACTGACGGCAGGAATACAAAATGGTACATCCACTTTGGAAAACAGTTTGGTAGCCTTTAAAAGATGCCAATATATTCTACTCATCAGCATTTACCCAAGAGAAAAGAGAGCATATGCCCCTTCCAATACCTGTGCATAAATGTTCATAGCAGTGACAGCCAGGTGGGAGGGGGTCCCCAGAGAAACTCCAGCCAGCCTGTACCTGGGGTGGAGCACACAAGTTCATACTTTGCAGCCGGGAGGAGCCTGGTCCTTCATCTTCCTGGGTGGTACCTGGGATCTAATCTGTGAGGCAGAAGTGTGCACTAAAAAGATTCTCACTGGACTGAGTTCCTGTTCCCCTTTTTTTCCCTTTTTGCTCAATAAATCCCATTATTATCACCATTCAAATTGTCTGTGAGCCTAATCTGTTGTGGCTGTGTGACAAGGACTTCGTCCTTACCTGAACTAAGGAAAAGTCCTGCAACAGCAGCGTTACTTGTAAATATCCAGAAGTTGGAAACGGCCTAGCTGTCCACCGAGGAGCGCATGTCTATACAAGCAAACACTGTCCAGCAATGAGAACCCGGGAGCTGCTGAGACACCAAGAGTGAGTCTCAAAAAAGTCGCACTGAGTGACAGAAGCCGACATGACTACACACTTCCGTTAACTTCCTGTTGCTGCCGTAACAAATCACTGCACGTGTAGTCACTTAAAAGCCCACACACTGATTCTACAGCTGTGAAGCTCAGAAGCCCGAAGTAGGTCTCTTGGGCTAAAAGGTGCGGTGGGCTGGTTCCTTCAGGGGCCTGCAGAGGGGATCCATTTCCCTGACTTCCAGCCTCCGGAGGGCTCCCACGGTGCTCGGCCCTGCTCCTGCTGCCACAGCTCCTTCCCTGACTCTGTCACCGTAAGGACCCTGTGATGACACTGGGTCCACCAGACAATCCAGGACACTCTCCTCCTCTCAGGGTCCCTCCCTTAATCACATCTGAAAAATTCCTTTTTGCCGTGTTAGGCCACGTATTTGCAGGTTCCTGGTATTAGGATGTGGACATCGTGGGGGCCATGATTCTGACTATCAAAATACTATCCGACTTTATTTGCATTCAATTTCAGAAAATGCAAATGAACCAATAATGAGAGAAAGCAGATTTGTGATGTTCAAAGGTGGGAGAGAAACCAGGAGGAGCAGAAGGGAGGGGGTACCCTTCAGGAGGAGCAGAAGGGAGGGGGTACCCTTCAGGAGGAGCAGAAGGGAGGGGGTTCCCTTCAGGAGGAGCAGAAGGGAGGGGGTACCCTTCTGGAGGAGCAGAAGGGAGGGGTACCCTTCAGGAGGAGCAGAAGGGAGGGGGTTCCCTTCAGGAGGAGCAGAAGGGAGGGGGTACCCTTCTGGAGGAGCAGAAGGGAGGGGTACCCTTCAGGAGGAGCAGAAGGGAGGGGTTCCCTTCAGGAGGAGCAGAAGGGAGGGGTTCCCTTCAGGAGGAGGAGAAGGGAGGGGTTCCCTTCAGGAGGAGCAGAAGGGAGGGGTTCCCTTCAGGAGGAGCAGAAGGGAGGGGTTCCCTTCAGGAGGAGCAGAAGGGAGGGGGTTCCCTTCAGGAGGAGCAGAAGGGAGGGGGTACCATTCAGGAGGAGCAGAAGGGGGGGTACCCTTCGAGGTGAAAACTATGCTCACTGTCTTCTTGACTGTAGGGATGCTTTCACAGGTTTACACACACATCAAAACTTATCAGTCATACACTTTAAATATGTGCAGGGTACTGGATGTGAATTGCACCTCAAAAATGTAAAATAAATGTGTTCTGATATAAGACATCATAAAATTAATAGTTAACAAAACAGTAAGTTTTAGGGAAAAAAATGAAGAAACAAAACTTACAGAAATATATAATAAATTACTTAAAATGACATTAAAAATTTAATGGCAAGATTAAATATCAAATAGACCTAGCTAAAAGGAGGATCAAGAACTTTAAAATATGGCATTAAGAAATTATGCCATCAACACAGAGGTGAAAAGTCAGAAAATATTACAAGAGGTTAGTAGATGTGAATACAAGAAGGACAAAGCTCAACTGTGGTGAATACAGGGAAAGAGAAAGAAGGGAAAATAAATGTCTGAACGCATACAGGACATTAACCTCGAGTTCCAGAAGTGCAAGAAGTCCACAGAAAAACACCGTAAATTCACAACAAAATCATAACGTAAAGCTGTAGAGGGTCAAGAGCAAATATAACATCTCAAAGTAGTCAGAGAAGTTAGCCTGCAACGCAAAACAGTGAGGTAAACACTCGCCCGCAGAAGAAACAGGGCAACACATAGAATGACCTCTTCAAATTTCCAAGGGAAGTTAACTTGCAAGCAGTAATGTCATATACAGTAAAATGAACCAGAGTGAAAAGGAAATACGTCTGCAAAAACCTAGGGGACTGTATTGCTCACAGACCTTGTTAGAACAACTTAAGAGAATTCAGAAGAAAGAAAACTGAAGCCAAAAGCAATGACTGGGATTCACAAAGGAGTGGTAAGCAAAGAAAAATGGAAACTACGTCAGTCAAACCAAGAAATGCTGACTACGTAAGACAACAAGGAAGGCAATTCCTAAATTCGTGGGTATCAAATTACCAGAAAAAATAGTGTCTAATTAAGGGAGGAATTTTATTAAAACCAGAATAGTTGCTGGAGGAAAGTAGACATTAATTAATTTAAAATTTTCTGATCATAAATACTTGGTAAAATGTTAATACTGCTAAAGATTGCAAAAGTGATTATTTGTTGTAAAAGCGTAGAAATTTTAAAACAGGAAAAATTTAATCATCCAAAAGAAGATGGGAAAGAATGAAAAAAAAGTAGGGAACCAAAAAGGTCAGCAGAAAGCAGCGAATGAGACCGCGGGCAGCAGCTCAGCTGTGTTGATGCAGGAAACGAAACGGACTCAGCTTCCCAGTTGATAGGACGACTCTCAGAGCGGGTTTTTAAAGAAGTCCAGCTATATGTCGTCTACAAGAGCCCTGAATAAAACATAACGACCCAGAAAATTTTAAGAGAAAGAAAGATTTGTATCAGGGTTCTGTTGTAGCTATATTAATATCATAGGATAGACTGTCAGTAAACGCTAAGAAGTTTCACTCTAGAACGACCTAATGGGATCTATTCAATCTACAGACATGGCTCAAAATACAGGCGTTGAAAGTAGACAGAATTACATGGAGAAGTTGGTAGAGATGAAAATCACACTGCACATCAGGATTCCCAGGATGCTGGTAAACTAGAATTCTAAGAAAACTATTTAAATGCAAACATTAAAATAATAGAAAAAAATTAATGATCTTAGTGTTCAAGTCAAGAAATTGAAATGATAAGAGTAACCCTAAAAGGATTAAAATAAGAAAATGATTAACTTAAGAACAGAAATAACTCAATAGGGAGCAAAAAGAAAATTGGAAGCCTAATCCAATCAAACCTAGTTCTTTAGATTAAGGAGCAAAATGGGCAAGTGTGTTTTAAAACAGTGAGAAAAGTCCTCCAAGCTGACATATGTATTTGGATTATAAAGGATGTAGATAACTACAGTGGGAAGTTAAAAAAAAAAAACTATATTATAACTATACGCCAATAATGTAATCATAGAGATCACTTTATATAGACATATATAACTATATATGGAACTTTATATGTTTATGTATATACATATGTACACACATCCTACGATATCTATAAAACATTAATTTGCTATAACTTTATATATATTAGGGCAAATGAGACATTAACAAAACTGACTCAAGAAAAAATAGAATTCTGATTTACTGTATGCTTAAAACGTTTTATACTTTAAATGTTTTAATTATTTAAAACGTTATTTTTACTTATTATTTTAAATTATTCTTTTAAAAGACGAGCAGGATGCTTTTCGGGAATGATGCCCAGGCAAGACACAGAGGTTGCTCCTGGAATGAAGGCAGGTGCACCCTGAAGGGGCTCCAGAGGCTCGGCCTGAAGGATGAGGAGGAGCGCGCAGGTCCCCAGTGGGGAAGGAAGAGGGGACAGGAGCCAGAAGGCAGCGGGTGGAGCTGCGCCGAGCAGGGGCACCTGGGGGCTCAGGAGGTCTGTTCTGTGGCGGCTGTCCTGGCAGTGGACGTCTGGAAAGATGGAACTGAAGTGTGGTCCTTCCGAAGGGCTTCACCTGCTGAGGGATTCAGGGTGTCTGTGAGGCGCTGGAACGTCTACAGGGAGTTTCAGAGACAGGTGTGGGGCGTCCCCTCCTCCCTGCGCGGTTCCTGTCAGTCACCAGCCTGCCCTGCCGACTGTAAACTGACTTCTTCCCTGTATTTCGGGCGATGTGACCCGGGAACCTATCCTGGGGGATTCAGGTCTCTTGCTGCCATGCACAGTTCTTCCTGCTGCACAGCCCTTCCTCCTGGCCTGAGCGGGCACCTGCCAGCACGGCGGGCACCTGCCAGCACGGAGGGCACCTGCCTGCACGGAGGGCACCTGCCAGCACGGAGGGCACCTGCCTGCACGGAGGGCAGCAAGCATCCCCCAAGCACCAGGCTGGCTCGTGCCCCAGAGAGCAGCCCCCCGGGCAGGCCCTGCTAATACCATCCTCCACCCGGGAAGCCTTCACCTGTGACATTCTCGCCCAGCGTCACGCAGGAGTCGCAGAGACGAGACTTCAAACCTCGACTTGCACTCCGGAGCCTGCAGGCTTAATTTCATCATCCTGGTATGAAATCATCCCGGTGCTAAATGGGCGGCTGCTGTTTCCTCTACAGTTTGCCTTGACAATTCCAGAGAGTCTGTTAGACTGCTGGTTTGCAGTTCTGGATGAGAGGGAAGTGCGGCTCTGCCAGGAAAACCTGAGATTACTTAGTGTGGCATGGGGCCATTAAGGCTGGAGCTTCGTTACTGTGGCTTCAGTCAGGTGTGGACTGTTGAGACATACTGAGTTATGAGAAGCAAAGGCCATAATCGAGAAGGTGAATTCTCACTATAATTGCATATTTTGAAAATAAAAAAAAAGAAACAGCTAACGCTGCAACCGTTTGAGCCACAGTACATGGGAGTATGTGGAAACTCTACTATTGCCTGAATTTTCCTTTAAACCTCAAACCGTTCTAAGGAATGAAGTATGTTAAAAATAAGCCAACAAAAATTGACTGCATCTAAAATATATATAATTTTAACGTTCACGTTAGAGGCCCTGCCATTCAGAAAAGCAGTTTTATTTCGTTTTTATTTTATTTCATGGAAATAGTTGAGAAAGACGCTTTGCTGACTTTATGTTTTTGGTAGTTTTAACAATAGCAAAGTAAATCCTGAAATTCGGTTTAAAAACATTACTCCCCGGTGGACACCTTCTATACCAGCTGCCATTTGAAAATGAATTTTCACAGCTTAGTTTTAAGCACCTTGAAAATGGGAGTTTATAATGGAAGTGCTGACACATTCGGAGCGAGAGGTGTGAATGCGTTGCCATAATTTATAATGTCAGCCCGCGTTCCAGCGCGTTCTCCACGTACTGTGCTGTGCACAAATGCGCGAGGAAGGCACTGCAGTGAATTATTGTGCAATTAATCATTTGACCATGAGGGATTCATTTACTAATTAAAAACGCAAAAAGAGTAAATTGAAATAACCAGTGACTACTAAATCACGTCTTCTGAAGCATCAGCTGCATTGTAATAAATCACGGTGTATCAATCAGAGTCGTGCACATTTGGATACCTGCACTTCAGAGCTGCCTAAAGCATTTGTGCCTTCTGTGTACAGATCTCCTCATGTACACACAGCAATATCTACACAGACACACACACGCACGCATACACACCAACTTACATGTCTACATGTAGGTGGGTATATATGTATGCGTACGTGTATTCAGTCATGCAAATTTGAATTCTAAAAATAAAAATGGTCAAAGTAAAACGAGGAGTAAAAAAGTAACTTGGAATATAGAAGAACAGACACTACGTAGAAGAACATGGCCTCATACTTTGCATCTCGTTGCTTATAGCGTGTTGTTGATGTTACCTTGGTGCTTACACTTGACATCCTGACTCTTCTGCCTCTGAGCACCCCCATGAGCCCCGATTCAACTGTGGTTTGCACACTTCCCTGTTATACTTAAATCAATTGCCAGGCAGGATAGCAAGATAAAATTAGAAAACTTCACAATTTTCAACACAATTTTGAGATTTTCTCATGAAAAATTCAATGAAACCACAAAGCATGTCAGTCCCAGGCAGAAAGGATCTTGCTGTAACACTCTCAGATGTGTCTGGGATCCTTGGGTTCTCGGTTCACTGCCTCCCATACACCAGGAGATAGGGAACATGGAGAGAAGCTGCCTCTGTTTTCCGAGTTTACCTCCCCTGCAGGACAAGGAAGTTCACGCAATCTCTCGAATGGTGCAAGGGAAACAGAGATCACGGCAGAGTAAGGAGGTAAGCCAGGGACCAGAGGAGGCAGGTGGGACAGCATGGTTTAAATGGAACAGAAGAAACGTTGTGGACTCTGAAGGCAGAGATGAGAAGAGGGTGGTGCTGGCACCCACGGGGAAGCTGCGGCTGTGTGGCTACGAGGCTGCCCCTCCCCTCACTCTGACATCTTCTCCTCACTGAGGTTGGGAAGTCCATGCAATGCTAGAAAAGAGTCTTCTGACCGCTGAAGGTGCAGCAAGGGAAAGCAATCTTATCGGGGGAAAGCAAAATGAGCGGCCCCGTTTCACAGTACGTGAGCAAGCGCTTCCATGCCCCCCTAAGGAAAGGTGCTACCAACATGAATTCATTCCATGCACGTGCATCGAGCACCTGCGGCTGCCAGACGTGGGTCACGAGCTCCAAATCCGTGGGCCAAACAGACAGGACCCTGCCCTGCTGGGCCGTTTTATTCCAGAAGGGAGTGACGTGAAATAAATGAGAGGGAGTGTGGGAGGGAGAGAGAGAGAGAGAGAGAGAGAGAGAGGTTTTATGGTGTGATGATGCCAATTGTGTGAGCATAATTTCGGGAGTAATCCGAAGTATAACATTGATTAAATGCTTGGACTTTGGGGTTAGGCAGACTTGAATTCAAAACTCAGCTCTGTAGTTCCCATGCGGCTGACCTAGGGTTATGGATGGTACTTGGTTCTCTGGCCCGAAGGACTCTTCACCTGTTCAACCCCAATAGAAGGCGTTTCGGTGAGGATTAAAGCAGATAATGTGCACAAAAACCTAGTTCCCGAGTGACACTGATAGGTGATCAATAAATGGTAATGATTATTTTTAAACTACGTTGTATCTTCCTTTATTCTTAATAACTTGTGTGTTCCAGAATTTTAATTTCTGCTTTTTTACCGCAGCAACAATTTTAATTTTCATCATTATCCGCTTTCCTTTTTCTGTCCCAGTTTCACTACGAACGTTTACTCATGTTTACTGTCCCCTCTGTGTCCTCTCTCCCCGCTCCCGACAGAGCCTCTTCCGTGCAATGCACAGCACAATAAAAAGTCCATTAGTGTTAGTTGAGTGAATAAAAATTATTGTATATAAGGAGAACTGCAGACAAAATGTACTTAGACCTTTAAAAAGCCTTTGATAAGGTTTTATACGAAATGTTATTAAGTATTCATTTATCAAGGGACTGGGGAACTGATTTTTGTGGATCCCTGGAGATCATGCTTAGAGTAAATGTTACATAATAGCTTTTTGGATGATCTGAAGGAGCAGAGAGTTTTGTTCTGTTTGTTTGTTTTAGCTTTTAAATAATACTCTGCCCTTCTGGCCAGCACTTTATGATTGTAAAACACAAAATGAGAGTCAGGAATCATGGATTCTGGTTTGAGAATTTCTCTGATGAAATGCAAGTCATTTCCATTTAGGAGTATCACTTCCTATCTGTAAGATGAGAATGGTGAAGAATAGCACATTTTAGCAGCAGAAACTCCTTTTTTCCAATTAATTCACGTTTATACAAAGTGTCTCTGCTTGAAGTTATTGGGAAGCATAAAGCTGTGGGGAGAAGCCTCAGGAGGACCAGAGCATCCAGGGCCTCCCACCAGCCTCTGTGTACAGAACACACCGAATCTGTGCCTTCTGGCCACTCCTCTGAGTGCTGGTTCTCAGAATCTGGCTTTTCTGCTGAGTGCACTGCCTTTAAATTTCCCAGGAAACTCAAATCCAGTTGTCCATGATAAGTCTGTAATCTCTCTCCACACACACCATATCTGTGTGTCCTCTGTAAATTCCTACCGTTGAGAATGTCATTACCCAGGGCAAGATGGATTCAGGCTTTGTAGAGCATAAATCTTTATCAATTTGTTACAGGGGATTTCTAAGGAATAAGTTACACAAGTGTGAATAAAATATATAGTGCAGGGCCTTGAGAAAGGACACATTCCAGCCATGCCTCTGGGCAAGCCAGACCCTTGGGCACTGGGCACTGGGCACTGGCTTTGCGTTCTCCATATCCCATCATCTCCAACACTCACCATCATTGCTCCACCTCTTCATGTGTCGTAGGTCCAGCTGAAGAGCCTTTCTTCACCCCTCCACTGTAACTAGATGCTCCTACATGGCTCTCTCAGACCTAATTAATTGCCCTGTCTAGTAATCGTCTTAGTCATCATGTACTCCTTCGAACTGACTCTCTGATCTTGTATCCATAGTGTACCTGAGACATGGACAGGACAGCACTCCGTGAATGTTGAAAATGTTGAATAAATGTGTCTGAGTAAAAGGTTCAGATACCTTTCAGTGAGAGGATGTACCATGGGAAGAAGGGGTGTTTATGAAGAAATAACTTAAGTATCTCCTTGATGCCAGGTATGGGAACTTCAAGATTTTTAAGCAATCTATAGAAAATTTATGAAAAATATTATTTTAGATAATATAAATAAACTAAATGTGTATTTATGTTCAAGTGTTGTGGAACTATAGTAAATACTAAGGGAAAATAGGATGGTTTTAAAAAGCCAGTTTCATATCTTTGGATTGACAATATGAGGATGACAACTGTCTTGAAGAAGGAGGATGTCAGGGAAATATTTTTAATTATTATTGATGGAAGGGGGAGATAACTGAGGAAATGATATTTTGGTGGACATAGGCCAGGCACGGTGGCTTATACCCATAATCCCAGCACTTTGGAAGGCCGAGGAGGGTGGATCACAAGGTCAGGAGTTCAAGACCAGTCTGACCAACGCAGTGAAACCTCGTCTCTACTACAAATACAAAAATTTAGCCAGGTGTGGTGATGTGTGCCTGTAATCCCAGTTACTCTGGAGGCTGAAGCAGAAGAATCACATGAACCCAGGAGGTGGAGGTTGCAGTGAGCTGAGATTGTGCAATTGCACTCTAGCCTGGGTGACATAGATTCCATCTCAGAAAAAAAAAAAATGACATAAAGAGAGAACACAAGTTGAGCTTGAGAACAGAGTGACATGTGGCATAAATTCTGATGACTGGTGCTAGAATGAGATGTATTCTGCATGAGCAGAATGGTGTGGGGCATGGTGATTAACGGAGGGAATGACACTAGCTGGAAACCAGGAAAGTTGTGTTCACGCTCTTTCGAGGTAATAGTGAGGAATACTGGGACAAGAATGCGTGTTACCTCATGTAACTATTGTGTAGGCGCTGTGGAAAGAGAATACTGTGCAATCTTCTGTGATGTTAACCTAGTAGATGATGACAAAAATATATTGACAAGCAAAATTTGTATCAAGGTAATTCAGTGTGAACAAGTCTGCTTGCGAGTGAAATGTGCTTCAGTACCATTTAGACGATCTGACCTAAAATTTAATTACAGTCCTGTGTTGCTGCTTTAGTTAAAGTAGCCATCAGAGGAATTGGTCAAAATCACATTGCTACGAAGTACATCTATGATAGCAAGCAAATAAAGAGCCTTAAAAAGTAGAGTCCTATCAGAAACCTTCCCTGACGTATTTCTCTTGTACCACATTTCATCATCTAATGTAGAATATGATTTGCTTATTCACGTTTGTGTGACCTGTGTTTTCCAGTAGAGGTTAAGGTGGTATGCTCGCTGGCTGGGTGATGAAGCATGTAAAAAATGAATGAATCAGGGAAAGTCTCTGGCTTCCTGGAGCTCAGCATCCAGGAAGTGTTGAGATTATATGAAGAACTCTGCTGCATGATAGACAAGAAAATGTGAGTGCCAGGGACTCCCTGGAGTTGCCAGTGTCTGCAGTTGACTGTGTGGCATGATCCACCGACTGCTCCCAGTCATGGTGATGCTGGAATAAGAAATCTAGGATGGAGTGCGAATAAAATGGGAGGAAGATCGCACCTGGAAAAAGCTGCCATAGAGCCAGAACTCAGCCAAGACAAGTCAGGAAAGTTACATGTGGTCAGCAAGCTGACGCATGGGTCAGAAAACCAGTTATTGGCCAGCCTTTTGTGCTGGCTGGATAGCAGTACAAAGCAGAATTTTTTAGGTGTTATATTCATGATGGCTTTTCCTCTTTATAACATCCAGGTGTTTTAAAATTGTGAGATCAGAGAAGCACTAAATTATTTGACCTAAACAATACCTTCATTGAAAAATATTTTTAAAAATTAACACATCATTAGAAGATGGAACATTTAAAATGACAGTACTGAAAACAGTAAGAGTGTGAAAAATGAAAGTATTCATTCCTAATTTCTTAGACTTTGCAGTACACAGATAGATAAACATTTATTTATATGTCATTTAGAAAAGTCAGAAAAAGGTGCTTACTCGAAGACCTAAAAACAACACTAGTTTCCAAGACAGTGTATTTAAAAGAGTCATTGATGAAATTGGGCGATACATGGACAGAGTTTCGGGGCCCCAAGCTTTTCAGCATGGATAGATGGAACTTGCCCCAGGGTCTTGATAGGGTTAATAGATCTAGTCAGCTCCCCGCCCCCCAGAAGAGCAATTTCTTCCTTTCTCTGCCACACCATTAGCTTCACATTCCCCACTTCCATGTATCCTCAAATGGTCCCCAAAGGGGTGAGTTAATAGATCTGAAAACACTAAACACCGAACTTATGAAATGCCTTTTAAGCGTAAGTGCACTCTCTGCCCTTCTAAACAATTTTTCTTCTCAAGTGTACTGTGCGTTTCTCACCATCTATGAAGCCCGTGATCAGGAAAAATGGAAGTCAACATTTCCAAGACACTAGTGATCCCCTGGACGGTGTACTGCAGCTAACTTAATAAAATCAGTTATTGTTTTTGACCTTGCTATGTTTCTTTTTTCTGAATCGTCGAAATTGATCTTCCTAGTGGTGCTCGATCTTTAGTGTTACTGATGCTTTTCAATTGTGATTTGGCCAAATATGGATTTATGCCTATTGATGGCAAATGATGACAATCATAACTTGACCATTTTCTGCTAATGCTAACATTTCTAATCTGCATTCCATTTTTATGGTGAAGGCAGCAAATGTGGCTTACTATAGCAATGCAGTTATATTTGCTTGTTTCTGTGGAGGTCAACATTGTTTCTAGCACAGTATAAAATGCCCTCTAAACTACATTCAGGTGAATCCAGTTCGATTCGCCAAATCCTTATGAAGATTGAGAGTGCGGCGTGTTCCAGACCCTCAGAGTCTGTGAGCACCGCAGCTCCAGTGCTGGGCGGACACGGGGTTGCAGGACCTTATGATATCCAGAGACGAGGATCAACAACCTCTTTTCAAATTACAGGGTCGCTGTGGGCTTTGTTTTTTTTAGCAGAAAAATTTCAATGTACTTTAAACATCACAAAGAATTAAATTTAAAGTAAATGCATAGAAATTAAAATAATGAAATGAACCATTGACACAGGTGACTGTTACATTAATTTTATTCCGCAAAACAGTTGTACTTCTGATTGTGACATGATCGCCTCTAAAACTGACTGACAAATTTTCATTATATTATTTTAAATGAAAGCAAAAATAATAATGTTCGAAAGCAAGGCAGGCTAAAAGAAACCTCAGGCTGTAGGTTCAGATTATTTTGCTTTCACATGTAACTATGGGAAAATGATCTCCGGTTTCTGTTCCTTGGATTCTTTAGGAAGAAAAGGGATAGGAATTGGTATTCATTGAGCAAATGCTATGTCCTAGATACTGTGATAAACAATTCAGATACATGCTCATTAATTTAGTGAAATAGCATTTTCCCAAATTTTTATAACAATACAATTGAAACTAAATGGTTACTAATAGTACTTTCCTCCAGTGTGTGTCAGCTTTGGTACAGGGAATGCAGAGAATTTTGTTTCAGAGACCAAGAAAGAGTAAAATAATTACTTTTCTCATCCTTTAAATGCAACCAAGATTTAAAAAAAAAAGGTGATGTGAGGAGCACATATTCTTAATATAAAAGGTTTTATATTTTCTTCATAGTTTCATGCCCTTAGTAATATATTAAATCCTTTAAAAAAGCAAAAATCCTTTTTTAGATATTGACCTTAAAGTATTGTTTTCAATGTTATAGAGATAACAGTTATCACAACTAATTTTAGATTCATACTATGAACATTTACACTTTGAGTTTATGTTTTAACTTATATTTATTTTCTTACTGTAGTCCATTAGAAATGTGTAGTATTGTTTTAAAAATACTACAAATATTCAGTAACTTGGAAGATTTGGGTGTTCTAACTTTTCTCTCACTCAAAGACGATGCAGAAAAAAGAAAAACAGACAGTGACAGATGGTCTCTTCCGTGATTCAGGATCTCCACACCACGGGAAAAGCTTGGAGTAGTCTGGAGACAGGCAGGATGCCCATCAGGGAAATTCAGAAACCACAATGCTTCAACTACCTTGTTTCATAGGGATTAGGAAAAGCTCTTTTCTTCTCACCTTTCCCAATCTTTTGGAATCATCACCACCACCAGTACCACCATTCCAATGCCACCACCACCATCATCACTACCACCAACACCACTGCCTCCAATACCATGATCACCAATACTACCAGCCCACCACCAACATCACCAATACCATCATCACCAAAACTACCACCACCTCTGCCATCACCATCACCAATACTAACACGATCACCATCACCACTAATGCTACCATCACCAATACTACCACCACCACCATCACCATCACCACCACCATCACCATCACCACCATCACCATCACCACTAATGCTACCATCACCAATACTACCACCACCACCATCACCATCACCATCACCACTAATGCTACCATCACCAATACTACCACCACCACCATCACCATCACCACCACCATCACCATCACCACCATCACCATCACCACTAATGCTACCATCACCAATACTACCACCACCACCATCACCATCACCATCACCACTAATGCTACCATCACCAATACTACCACCACCACCATCACCATCACCACCACCATCACCATCACCACCATCACCATCACCACTAATGCTACCATCACCAATACTACCACCACCACCATCACCATCACCATCACCACTAATGCTACCATCACCAATACTACCACCACCACCATCACCATCACCACCACCATCACCATCACCACCATCACCATCACCACTAATGCTACCATCACCAATACTACCACCACCACCATCACCATCACCATCACCACTAATGCTACCATCACCAATACTACCACCACCACCATCACCATCACCACCACCATCACCATCACCACCATCACCATCACCACTAATGCTACCATCACCAATACTACCACCACCACCATCACCATCACCATCACCACTAATGCTACCATCACCAATACTACCACCACCACCATCACCATCACCACCACCATCACCATCACCACCATCACCATCACCACTAATGCTACCATCACCAATACTACCACCACCACCATCACCATCACCATCACCACTAATGCTACCATCACCAATACTACCACCACCACCATCACCATCACCACCACCATCACCATCACCACCATCACCATCACCACTAATGCTACCATCACCAATACTACCACCACCACCATCACCATCACCATCACCACTAATGCTACCATCACCAATACTACCACCACCACCATCACCATCACCACCACCATCACCATCACCACCATCACCATCTCCACTAATGCTACCATCACCAATACTACCACCACCACCATCACCATCACCACCACCACCATCACCATCACCATGACCACCATCACCACCACCACCATCATTACCAACAATACCACCATCAGCACTAATAACAACACCAGACACCACTGCCATCCATACCATCACCATCGGCCCCACCACCACCACAAACAATAACATCACCGTTACCACCATCACCACCAATACCACCATCCCTAATACTACCAGCACCACCATCACCACCATCACCACCACCACCGTCATTACCACTATCGCCACCAACAACTCCACCTCCACTGCCAACACCAGCACCATCTTCACCAACACCAACACCTCTCTCCCACCCCCAAACTACTTAAGAAAGGACTTGCTCTAACTTCAGGACTTTGTTCTGTATCACCATGAATTTTGTTCCTTATCATTTTTCCTTTCTAGACATCTCACACTTAACCTATGACTTGAAAAGGTATTTATTTTGCATTTATCACCAATTTTCACTAACATGACTTCTTAGTGAAGTGATTTTGTTATCATTTAATCTGTTGGATGTGGATTACATCTCTGCAAAATAGAGAGACTCACCTGGACCTTAAGATCTGTGCTTGTCATGTGTCTCAACAATGTTGTGCTTTGTGAAGACTATAAATTTAAATTATTCATTAAAAGCCTCCAGGCACTTTTTAAAGTATTTTAAAAGTACTTCTAAAGTATTACATGACACTAAAACAATGGCCAATCCAATGAGTGGATGTGAAATATATTGACATTTCAAAATTAGCAATTGTGCCATACATACGCCTACACTGTGATATACTGAATTATATGTGTACTTAGAGGTCCTTTTGTAAAAGAATGCGAACTTCGTTTTCTCATGCATTGCTTATCCTATGCAACCCCTAATGCTAATGCACACACGTGTGCATGTGCACACACACCCACACACACACCCTTATTCTCTGACAAAGAATAGAGAGAGCCAAAGGCACCAGGCGATCACACTTTTCAAAGGTAGCTGCTGGCCATATCTTCACCATCCAGTTATGAAGAAGGTCATGTGGTTGATAAATGCTATGCCATGTAACCAGTACTTCTGTAAATCTTAGCATGTAGCATGTTAATGCAAACTTGATTTGCACAGGTAAATCGTATGTTTAGATGAGTTCACTGGGATCGAGCTTTCACTGGTGTCTCCTGAAGGCCAAGAGCCCACAGAGGAGCAGTTTCACATGTATCTGCCCTCCCCACTTGCCTTCGAATATTGTGATTTAGATGGAACTCTAATGCATGAGAGTGACTTGTCCCCAGAGCATTTTTTCAGAATATAAATTAAGTGATATTATAACAGAAGCCCCCACTTAGCTCAGCATAATGAATACGAACCACCATGGACTCCTGACCAGGGTTATGGTATGAGAATGAATTACTCTATTAACATCTCTTTTAAGTAGCATTAGTGATAATAAATGAAGAGATTTAATGGAATACTGATAATATTATTCATGCAAAAATAGCACACTTTATCTTGTTAAAACAATTAAAATGTGCTTCGAGGATATTTTATACCGTAGAAATATGATGCTTGAGAGTGCTTATTGCACGTAGCTGAATACATCAGCATTAGCCAGTAATGCCGATAATCTGATAAAAATCGAAAAGCTGATTTGTATGCTGTGCTAATTCAGGATCATCTTCTTGGCCCTAGGTGCCTCCCAAATGCTGCATGCGATTGCAGCAAGCTTTAGCGGTGATATTAGATTAAATTCAATCCTTTTGCTTATAATTTTTTCAAAGAAATTACATCCACCGTTCTTCAGCATAACCCTCTTTAGCTGCTAAGCAGCCTGTAATATTGCATTGTAAGCCTGGAATATTGCTGCTTTCCTCCCAGACATATTTAAGCTTTGTATTCAGTTATAGATCATCTTACCCCAATCATTTAAATCCACAAGAACAAAGATCACCTGTTTGTGTTGGTGGTGACCTTATTCCGAGCACAACATTAAACTAACTTTGTGCAACTCTCCCATCTAGTATTGTTCGGTAAATAAACACGGTAAAACCTTCTTAAACACAGCTTGCCATTCCGTGGATTGGAGCACTTTGTAAATAAATTGTATTCACCATAAGAAGTACTCTAAACAAAGGCGAGTGGGCTATCCTTTAGGAGTGATGAAAAGGTTCCAGACTAGATGTGTTTTAAATGCTGCTAGTTTAACATTTTAAAATGGTTAAGTTGTTAAGTCTTATTTTCTATACATTTGAACACAGTTGAAAAAGTGACTAAGTTGTGACGTAGCTGTAAGGCCCTGGAATTCACCTGACTCCCAACATCAGCACCCACGGCTCACTGACTTCTCTGCCACCTGCAATAGTTCAAAGTCAGATACACCTTCATAACCTTTTGCGAGATATATCCTTCCTTCCTGGTGGAGTTTCTACACGATGTTTTCACGTTAAAGCCCCACTCTGTAAGACAACCTTATCTCCCCTCCTTTCCCAGGAGCCGTTCCCTGCACACGGCACACACAGACAGTTTTCAACTTTACTCAGGAGGAATTGTAGTTTTTTTCCCCCTTAAATGTGCAAAGGAAAGTTATGGTGACTAAAAATATTGTTATAATTACATATTAAGATTATTAATAATTATTTATTATTACAAATATTATAGTTATATGTTAAGGTTATTAAGATTATGTTAGAGGCGACTAAAGATATTCTTATACTTATATATTAAGATTATTATTTTATTACTTCCATGAATAACTTTCTATAATTTGTAAGAAGCAATTATGTTTATAATCTTGCAAACATGTTACACTGGGGAAATTTTCCTATTTTAATTAAGACCTCAGCAAAGCCGAGCAAATAGCAACGCCTGTCCTATTTCCATCAGCTTTTTAATCATGCTTGGCATGGTCATTTTCACTTGATCCCACATAAATTTTGCACGTGTGAGTGGAGCTGAAGTTTCAAGAGAGAGATCAGGTTTTGCATTACTGACAAAACACATATTTACATGAACGAGCCTCCTTGACTGTACGTCATTAGTCAGGGGACAGGAGACTAATAGGATTCTCAAAGTAAGGACTTAAAGTATTAGTTTCTCATATTTATGATTAATGCTTCTCTTATCAGCCCGGGGCCCTGAACGGGATCACGTAAAGCATGGTAGGTTAAATCGCTCTTGGTTACAATATACAGACATTCTACTTCAGTGAAGCCCAAAGGAGAATCTTTACTTGCTAGTTACACCTTCATCAGAAATAAGCCACCTCAGAGCCAGGAAAGTTGCTTTTTATGTTTTGTCCTTCAAATGACTTCCCAAGTATTTGACACACTTGAAATATGCCCTTCCCACTAGCGGAAGGTGAATTACTGCGCAGATGTTCATCTTGCTATTGTTCTTCTAATGGCCAGCAATTGCATGGTTTGTTACATCTCTACTTCTTCATTCATTTCTTGGTAGTGAACTCCCATAGATCATATACAAATAATAAGCATCAAAACAACGGAGGCCTTACAGTGTGCACATTGGTTGCTAGAGCGTGACTGAATAATAGGATTCATATTTGGCATCAGTAAGCTGCAGATGTCCCCTGGGGGCAAAATCACCCTGTTTAGGAACCACTAAGTCAAACTATTTCTAGAGGTTCTTAAACTTCTCAGTTCATGATGCCTGTGTTGCAGCAATTTTCTCAAAGAGCTCATAGACCAGAAGAAATAGTGTGTTAAGTACTTAGATCCAGACAACTTTATTAGCATTTATAGCCTAATAATTTTGTAGCTGTTTAAAAAAAAAACAAACAAACCTGGAAAGCAAAAATAAATAGATAAATGAGACTTTGATTCCATTCTTGACTGCAAATCTTGATGAATGGGATGGCTGCATGTGCCGTGCACTGCACAGTTTCTCAAACCTCAGCATCAGACACCACTATCCTCTGGTTAGTCACGTGGATTTCCATGCAGTACCTGATTGCCATTGTGACAAGCACCCAAATCCAGCTTCCCAGCAATATGAAGCCATTGGCAATGGTGTAACACCATCTGATGTGCAAACTCTGAATTGCCTTGAGCTCAGGTTGATATGGTGCATGACACTTGTCAAGATCACTGCCTTTCTCTAAAGAGTAACGTGCTGCAGCACCCTGGGTCACACTGGCACACATCATGAGAACTGCAAAATAAACCAACTCCAAGGTGTCACCCAACTCCTACGACTGTAGGACTATGTACGACTGTAGTTGTCTGTGCACTGCAGTGTTTCCAGAACCATTTGTTGTGTGTCTACTACACACTGTGTGTCTGATTGGAGGCTAAGGGGTGAGAAGTTGAGCAGCACACAACACATGAAACAATCCTATTTATCCCTATTTGTGGTGAAGAATGGAAAGCACATGCGGGCTCTGTCTTGAGAGACTCACAGCAGCGTGCTGGGACACACACCCCAGCTGTTTCACCGTAACACTTGACGGTTGCACTGAAACGTGCCACAGACAGATAATTCTGGTGGTGGGGTGCAGCTCGGATTGCAGCAATTATCAGGAGGTCTGGTGCTGAGGACGCCACAGACACTGAACATGGTGAGACGGATGTGTCTGCCCAATCTTCAGGGAAAAGAAAAATCAGATGTGGCTTTCTAGCTTGGAGCAACCAGATGATCCCTTGCTGAGATTTAGAACATAATAGGTGAGGGTATATTCAGCTGGGTCCAGAGAAGAGAGGGAACTAGAAAACGATGGCTCAGGTGTTTCTTGGATATCCAAGTAAAGGTTCCTGATGGAATCTTAAAACATGAATGTAAAGTGATGGGAATGAACAGGATTACAAGGGTAAGAAGGAGGCCTCAGGATCAGAAACCTGGTGGACATTCCCGAAGGAGACAGAGAGAGGCTGAAGAGCAGTAGCTTAGGGGCAGGAGAAGAGCCAGAAAGCCAGGAGGGAGTGGAAAGAATCATGAGACTCTCAGTGCATGGACAAGGGAAACACATTACAGAGAGGTCACTTCCTCACCTCGCAGAGCTGGTGGGAGCTGAGACAAGCCAAGGCTGGGTTATCCAAAGTCTGCATTTTCCCTGCAAACCCCCCTTTTAATATGTCAATGGGGGATGGAGAAGGCTGAGAAACAAACAGAGATCAGTATATGAAGACTGTGTTAGAAAAAATAAATAGAAGCAGAATAATGGACAGAAGTGAGTGTCCCTCATGAGGGAAAGGGCTGTGGACCTGGCAGCCTCTGTCCTCTGCTCAGCCGGGCTCACCAAGCACCTGGGAAAGTGGTCAATGCAAAATAAAACCTAAATAAATGATCACATCAAGTGGCCAGTCATGTCCTGAGGTTTCATTATCCCGTTTCATCCTGACAACACATCAAAATGTTCACCCACCTTAGGGATAAAAAGGAACTGGAAGAGGTCCTGTACCTTCCCCACAGTCACACAAAGCTCCGGGCTGGCAAACTCAGGCTGGTTTAGTTTCTAAATTTATTCTCTTAAGTAGAACACGCAACTAACTCCAAGCTGTGTCACCCTCCTGAAAAGCACGTGCACGCTATACACAGGCAATTTACAAGAGAGGGAGCCAAATGTGTTGTAGCTATCCTAGCTCTACTCTAACAAAATACAGCACAATTTAATTAAAAGGATGCTTTTTAAAGCTTTAAATCTCGAATAGAGTTATTTTAAAGGAAATATATGGTCTTGTCAAAGGTCAGAAGAAAGTTTACTGTTGGTGAAATGGTTGTGTGAGGCAATACAGATTTTAGAGGGTAATTTGACAATAAATAGATATGAAAAGTTTAAAAATATGCAAACACCTTATCCCAACAATTTCACTTATAAAAACTTACCTACAGTGATTTTCATCTCAGGATCATCTATAATCTTAAAAAAACAAAAGACTAGAAAGAGACACTCTAAATGGAGTATGAATACAATTTCACTGGTTGGTTAATTGTATAGCCACTAACATTTTTGTGTAAAGGAAGACTAAATTCATGATCTCTTGTTAAGTAAAACATACAAATTGGAAGTCATTTCATTTTTACTTTGTGAAAAGAAGAGTGTTTTATGCTGAAGTAAAAGGAAGTTTGTACCAAATGTATAACTCTGGGATCATGGGGTGTTCTGTAAAGGTCTGAATGGTGAGCAGGAGAGGGCAGACAGTAAGGTTCGACCTTATTCCAAAGGGTCTGGTGAAGAATGTTCTGGAAGAGATGGCAGTGTAGCTGAAGGGAGGTGAGCAGTCGGAAGGAAGTGTGTGGATGAGATTGTTGTCACCAGGGGTGAGAGGTGACACAGCAGATGCCTAAGGATGGTGAAAGAAACCATATAGGGAAACACGAAGCCCTCTTTGGGGGCTGAATAATACTCCCTCCCCAGCCTCCGGAGCCATATGAAAATGAAAACAAACTGTTGATACCAGTATAGTCGTGAGGCTATTAAGTGTGGCTCTTGCAATCTAAAAGTCCCTTTAAAAAGTTTCAGGATTCTTAATATATAATTCCAGCTGTTGGACATAGGCTGAAAGGAGGATGGATTTAAATAAAATTAGAAGCAGGTCAGGCATGGTGGCTCATGCCCGTAATCCCAGCACTTTGGGAGGCTGAGGCAGGCAGATCACTTGAGGTCACCAGCCTGGCCAACATGGTGAAACCCCATCTCTACTAAAAATATTTTAAAAATTAGCTGGGCTTGGTGGTGGGCACCTGTAATACCAGCTACTTGGGAGGCTGAGGCAGGGGAATCGCTTGAACTCAGGTGGCAGAGGTTGCAGTGAGCTGAGATTGTGCTACTTCACTCCAGCATGGGCAACAGAGTGAGTGAGACTCCATCTCAAAAAAAAAGAAAAGAAAAGAAACAACCAGAGCTGTTGGAGCTGCTTTCCATATTGTTAGTTTCTGAAGCCCAGATAAGGGACAGGGATGATGTGTGTGTATATACATGCTGAAATATCAGTAAGTCTATTAGAGAATGACTGAATTAGTGAATGCCAATATAACCTGGTTGTCATAGTCTGCTGGGGCTAGCAAAACAGAATTCCATAGCTGGGTGGCTTTACCAGCAGTTCTGGAGGCTGGATGTCCCAGACCAAGGCCTGGCAGGGTTGCTCTCCAGCGAGGGTCGTCTTCCTGGCTTGTAGACAGCCGCCTTCTCACTGCATCCTCACATGGCAGAGAAGACAGCTCAAGCCCTCTGTCGTCTCTTCTGATAGGGCACTAATCCCATTGACAGGGGCCCACCCTCATGACCTCACCTAACATGAACCACCTTCACAAGATCCCACCTGCAAACACCCTCACATCAGGGCTTAGGGCTCCAGCATGTGAACTTTGGGGAGACACACTTCAACCTGTAATACTGGTGATCAGCGCCGCAAAGAACTGAATTCCATAGTTAGGTATTTTTCAAAATGCAACTGTATGAAAGCCAACAGAATGTAAGTGTTTACCTTCAAGAATAATTCCATATCTGTAGGAAATAATTAAGAAAAAAATGATGGCTAAGTTAAAGCCAATTTCCTCAAGTTCTATTTGTGATTACCTAATTTTGTTAGGTAGGAAAAATATTGCATGTGTACAAGGGAGTTTTCTGTGAAACGTTATTGGAATATTCTAACTGTTAATAAAACAAAGGCCTACAGATTTTGTTAGGGTTTGGAAATGGGTATGTTTTATTGGTTATCATGGGAGAATAAAAGCATTGCTGACATCATACTCCAGATTATTTGGTTCATGAAAATTATCTCCTTAAGAATATGTGTCACACTCCTCATGGTGGATTTTGAGAGTTAAGTATCAGGAAGTAAGAGATAAATAATCCCATTCTTCTTAAACTCCTGTTCACAGCAGAGGGAGTGGGGTGGGAAGGGAGAGGAGAGGAGAGGGTGATGTTGAGGAACTGACTCTCCCCTCAGGGACAGAAGCCTGGGCAGGGGCTGGATGATCGCCTAAAGGACCTGAGCTCTGGTCCAGCGCTGCTGAGGCTGTTGAGGCTGCTGAGGCTGGTGAGGCTGGTGAGGCTGGCGAGGCTGGCGAGGCTGGCGTGATGTTTATCCTCCCAGCATGATGCACGAGGCCAGCTTTACTCCCACATTTCAGGGGTCAACTCGCAGATGCTAGGGCATGCCCTCGACCCTCTCCGGTGGAGGAGAAGGGAGGGGTTCGTGGCTGGAGTAAGAGGCCAGGGCCCTGCCCCTCCCGTGCCCGCATTCCACATGTTCGTTCTTCCTCCTGCTGGTGGTCTGGGTGGTCTGCAGGTAAGTGTTGACCCACTCAGGTCACAAGAATTGGGTTTGGCCATATGTAAATCAGGATTTATTCCAGAAACAACTCTTCAAAGTAGTGCTTCACGTTTTCATAATACACCAACATCACTTACGTGGTTGGCTGGGCGCGGTGACTCACACCTATAATCCTAGCACTTTGGGAGGCCGAGGTGGGTGCATCACTTGAGGTCAGGAGTTCAAGACCGGACTGGCCAACATGGTGAAACCCCGTCTCTACTAAAAAATACAAAAATTAGCCGAGTGTGGTGGTGGGTGCCTGTAATCCCTATTCAGGAGGCTGAGGCAGGAGAATCGCTTGAACCCAGGAGATGGAAGTTGCAGTGAGCCGAGATTGTGCCGCTGCACTCCAGCCCGGGCGACAGAGCAAGACTCTGTCTCTAAGATAATAATAATAATAATATGAAATGAAAATAGTGCCATAATAAAATAGCACAGACTGGGCAGCTTAAAAAAAATATCTACTTATTTATTCATTTATTTATATGAGTCAGGGTCTCTCTCTGTCACCCACTCAGAGTGCAGTGGAGCAATCTCAGCTCACTGCAGGAATATGAAAAAAACAAAAGCAGTTTGCAAACAGAACCCTTTGCTCAGTGTTGCGGCGATTCCAGAAGCGCCGTGCGGTTGTGCCAGGCCTTCCCTGTTCTGTGGGTGTCACGCAACTCCAGCCCTCTGCATGCTCAGTTGTTGATGGCATGCCCAGCACATTCACATATTTGTGTGTGAAATGATTCTCATGAAGCATGACAATGTTGAGTGTAGATCACACAGCTTGTGGGATTTCTAGATCATTTAAAACTGTCTTTGGGTTGTTCCAAGTCACAAAGGCTGTGAGAGGCATGGGGTATTCGGAAAGTGCCACAGTCATGGGCTGAATTCTGTCCCCCAAATGCCTCAGTTGAAGGCCCAACCCCCAGGACCTCAGAAAGTGACTGCATTTGGAGACGGCCTTTAGAGAGGGTAGGTTACAGGGAAGCTGTTGGGAGAGGCCCAGAGCCATTGTGGCTGGTGTCATAAGAAGGGAACTTTGGGCACACAGTCACCAGGGGCGGCACACAGAGGAAAGGTCACATGCAGGTTCAGCCGGGAGGTGCCATCCACAAGCCAAGGAGAGAGGCCCCTGGGGAAACCAGCCCCGAGGCTCCACGAGCTTGGACGTTCAGACTTCAGAACCGAGAAAATAAATCTGTGCCGGAGGCTGAGGCACGTGGATCGCTTGAGCCCACGAGTTCCAGAACAGCCTGGGAAACATGGTATAATCCTGCCTCTACAAAAAATACAAAATATTAGCCAGGCATGGTGGAGGCACCTGCGGTCCCAGCTCCTCGGGAGGCTGAGCAGGGAGGATGGCCTTAACCCGGGAGGTCGAGGCTGCCGTGAGCCGAGATTGCACCACTGCACTCAGACTGGGAAAAAGAGAGAGACTCCGACTCGAATAAATAAATCAATGAATGAGTAAGTAGATCTTTGTGTTTAAGCCACCCAGTCTGTGCTATTTTACTATGGAAGAGCAAGCAGACTAAGACAGCCAGTTTGCATACTAGTAATTACGGAGGAGGGCAGAGACCCTAGCTGAGCCCAGTGAGTCCACAGACTCACAGAGCCCCGGTGCTTAAGGACCTGGTGTCGCTTGCCTCAGTGCCCACGTGGTGCAGTGAAGCCTGGAGGGTAAGCCCTGCCGAAGCCAGGACCTCACCTCAGGTCCCCAGACTCGCTGTCCAGGGTGCTCTTCACAGTGTGCCGCCCTGGGCTGAGCAGGGTCCCAGAAACACACACACCCAGAAAACGTGCACATAACCTAATTAGAAGCAGGGGCTGCACACAGGCAACCGGCTTAAGAGAAGGTCATCCTGGACAAGGTCGGCCCTAAATCCAATCATGGGGGATGTCCTTCTAAGAAGAGGAAGATACGGACAGAGGCGCAGAGTGAAGGATGGGGCCATGGGGTGACAGAGGCCGAGACGGAACCGAGGAATGCCGGGGTCAGACGGCTGGGGGGTCCTGGACACGGGAGGAAATGGGGCAGGCTCAACCCTGGAGCCTCCGGAGGGCCCAGCGCACTGCTGACATGCGGACGTCCGACTTCCGCTGCAGAATGAGGAGAGAACCCATTCCTGTTGAGGGCTCCCGGATCGTGGCACTTTGTTACCACAGCCTGAGGAAGCCAGGACACCTGGGAAATGCACAAAGAATCTGAATTCGGCTTCACAGTGCCAGATGCTAAGCTCCAGGTGAGCTGCAGCCTGAGCGCTCAGTGGCCTCGTTACGCCCATGGAGTCCTGCCCGTGAGCTTGCTTCATCAGGTGATTTGGACACAGGGGACACGGCACCCGCAGACACACTCCTTGTGTGCATTGGTGACACCTGTGTGCCAAGGAAAGTGACCTGAGTGGTACCTCATGTCCTCATTCCTTGAGTCCCAGCCCCCTGAAAACCCCTGAAATCTTCCCCGTGCGACCTGACCCACCTTCTAACAGACAAGCTGGCTCCCCATCAAGTCATGCTCCGAGCTCAGTGCAGTCATGCGACCTGGACTCTGCTTCAGAAGAACACAGCCCACCTGTGGCTCTGAGCTGGCCAAAGTGCTGAATGCTACAGCCCGGGAAGGTCCAGGTCGGAGCTAGCAGTGCCCAGTAAGAGGCGCAACATCTTTGCCTAGTTATACTGACAATTGTGTCTTCCCTCCCGGGAGCAGGTGCTGGTGACTGACTTTCCTCCCGGGAGCAGGTGCTGGTGACTGACTTTCCTCCTGGGAGCAGGTGCTGGTGACTGACTTTCCTCCTGGGAGCAGGTGCTGGTGACTGACTTTCCTCCTGGGAGCAAGTCTTGGCATCTGTCTGCCTGCTCTGCCACCTGTCGTCCTGGTTACCCCCGTGATCCTGTAACCCAACGTCTTCTGCAAAGTTATCTTCTATTTAAATTAGCTTGAGTTGATTTCTGAGGTTTGCAAGGACAAATCCTGGTGGCAACACACTGGAAGCATGGTTCTTCCTTCTTATTTTATTTCAGGCTGTATGTGACTGGCATAGGGGACCAGGGCTGTTTAGAATATCCTGCTTTCCTGGCATGTGAAGCAGGGCTCTGATTTCCCTGAGCACAGTGGTGAGGCTCAGGGACAGCTTTTGAATGTGTCTGCCCCAGTGCCAGTGACCTCAGTGTCTCATTATTTATGCTGACGTCATAACCCTACTCTTTAGTAACTCAAGTGCTTACCAAGTGCTTACTAACTACTTTTATTAGCGATTCTCCGCAGTGGTATCATGAGAAGAATGAGAAGCATGACCCCCACCTCCCCCATCCAGGTAAGAGGCTGGGGGAAGGCAGGGCGGATGTGGCCCCTGAACGCTTGGAGGTGAAGAGCTGACTAGGAGGGCTGCAAACCAGGTGATGGCTGGGTGGCTCCGGGGGCTTCATCCAGCCTTGGACCACCCCGTCCGTTCCTTTTCCTGACTTTTTCTGGTGCAAACACCATGATCTTGGCTGTGAGGTTTGCAAGCACTTTTTCTTGAGAAACCTGACTCTAGATAATTGTCATCAATCCGTTGTTATCCAGAGACTCCATGGATACAAATTTCCAGAGAGAAGTCATGCTTGGGGTTGTAAAAATCGGAGCACTTGCTTGTTTTTACAAGGACAGCAACGTGGCCAGTTTAGGGTGTGCTTAACCAAACCACTTGTAATATTTTCCATGAAGAAAGAGTAATTAGAGCAGCAAGTAAGATCGCGGGAAATCCTAGATTGCAGGGGACGCCAGAGGGTTCTGGTGCCTATCAGCATTGATTGGAGGCTTGCAACGTGTCAAGGAGAAGCAATGTCGTGTGGAAGGGCAACAAGGCAGGGTGCACGCTTACGGATTTCAAGCATGCCTGCTTATTCGCCGTTGGAAATTTCTATTTGGGATGCCAAAGACATGGAGGGTAGCCGCTGACTACATCGCAACGTGACCCCACACAGCCTCCCTTTCTGTCCTTGGCTTAGCCTACAAACGCCATTCCACTTACGAAAACAAAGAGACGTGAATGTGAGGGGAGCCAAAGATAAAAGAGATTCTGCCAAGTAACAGAAACAACAACGAAGAAACACAAAAGCCCGTTTGGTGCCTGACTGGGTTTCATCGCAGCCAGCAGAATCAGAAATCCTGAATTCACTCCTACCGCCTAGGGTGTCACGTGCTCAGAGACGTCCTCCTAAATTGGCCACTTGGACTTAGACACAGGAGGAGAAGCAGCTCTAATGATCCATTCTCTGTATTTTTCCCAAAGACGTTTTATATGTGAGCAGACACAAAAACACAAGTTTTCAGTTTACTGTCAAGCAATTAAAAGAATCTGTTTACGATAGATTCTAGAGCACAGGACTGCAAAACACAGGTGCTCTGGCTCGGCCAGTGAAATAGAAATTCCAGACGCAAGCGGAATTTGGCATCTCAACCCATCCTCAGAAATCTGTGTAAACACAGTCCTGTCCCACGTTTTTAGGGGAAAAAGATTTTAGGGGAAATCTTTTATTTTTTGGTGTACATTATAGATAGTTACATAAAATAAACCAATAATTATAAGATTATGAATGAGTTGATGAACATGCCTTAATATCAAGTCTTATTCACCATAAATTGGCATTTGAGATTCATTAAAAAGCTACAATATGATTAATGAAGACGGTCACCAGGTCAACAGGAGGGACAAGGGAAATATAAACTAGAAATACAATTTACAATTAAATTAGGAGGCAATATTAATCAAATGAAAGAGGCAGCTAATTAGAAAAACGAGTATGAACTAAGTGTTCAATTGCATTTCAGTGTTTGCTAGCCTCTGAGCTGAAGACCAAAGCAGCTCTGGGAAGCAGCAGAACACAGATTATAATCTCCCCGAGGTCAGGGGTTGAATTTTTCCTGCCCTTCCATCCCTTTTTAAGTGCTTGTCCAGCTCTCCTTTGTTGTACGTTAGATGTTAAAAGTATTCTTAGAATGAGAATTGTAGTCTGCAAGGCCATTCTGGGCAAGCATTTCCGACTTTGATTGCCCTCTCCCAAACAAGAGTCCCATGGTAATTTGTCCATCCCAGCCTGGGCCAGGCCAGGGCATTTGCCGGGAGTGATGCCGGGGCTTTGCGGATGAGACATGAGACACCCCGCGAGTAAAGAGCTGTGATTCCTCAGTTTCCTCATCAGCCTCTCCTTCATCGTCCAGCCTCTGGCTGATACATCACAGAAAAGCAGTAGAGTCTGACACTGTTTTCTTTCCCTCTAGTGTTTTTGCTGGCTGAGTGAGTCAGTGATCTTGGCCCCAAGTCATGTGGCCCATCTTGCTTGGTTCTGTGCCTCTGTCCTCCCAGGGGAGGGGGCCCCCTCCTGGGTGCCTCTGCCTGCTCCTCAGCACCCAGCAGGATCCTGGCTCCATCAGGGCTCACGGAGCCCCATTTCTCAGGCACAGGAGGAGCTGTGTCTCTGCTCTGAGTCCTTATAAAATCTCATGCACGGTCCTTTTACTTTAGAGCAGAGAACTCAAAATCAGAACTTACTGCTCTGACTTGGCCAAATTTTAGACACCAAAACATTTTAAACTAATTCTATAATATAAACAATTAATGTTAGCAATTGAATCCTCATGTCACGCTTTCTCCAAGTTGCATGGGGATGAACGTCCCAACCTTCCCTTCCCAACATTATTGAGAAGGGACATTTCAGAGCTTCTATTTCTTCCTTCAGTGATATTCTAGTCGAGGGTAATTTTCCCTCCATAACTGAATGCATGGTCCAGAGTTACAGTCTTTGCCTCAGAATTCACAGCTAAATGAACGGTGTGCTGTCCGGACTTCAGGAGGGGCACCGTGCATCTAGCATGAGAAAGGTCATCCACGTGAGCTTAATGAATTCTGATATTCAAAACTGATATTAATGGCCTTTGATACTGCAAATATGGAAGCTTATTACTTTTGATGATGATTAAATTGATTGGAATTTGTAGCAATATATTTTATGCATATTCTTAAGCCAGAAGAAAACCAGGTCTGATAGGCTATCTTGAAAAGCCATTGCTTGAATGGTAGTTTATTTGGAAATAAACAAAGAATAACACACTTCATAGTAAATGGCTCCATAAAGCTTTTCATTTTTTGAAGTGCAATTCTTTTATGCTCGAGAGCCATTTTAGGCTAGAAGTAGCTAAACATACACATTTAATACAATAATTACACGTCTCGGAATGCTGATGGAGAAGAATAAGTAGGCTGAAGAATGGATCTGCTTCTGTTAGAGACTTGGCGCCTTCATGGAGAGTCACCCTCGTCAAATTCTTCATGCAAAGCCCAAGCCCTCCCCACTCAGAGCTGTTCCGTGTTTGTCTCTCAGAAATCCACACCACAGCCTTGTTCTTTTTGTCTAATCACATGAGGAAAATGTCCAGTTCATAGAGGGAACACTTTCTATTTGGCAAATGAGACCCTCCACTTACGTTCAGTTTCCAGTAAGAGGTCATTTCTAATTAGCATGGCGTGAAAACAAAGCAAAATAAATAAACACATATAAAGCTTCCGTTGTTTTAGGATACTGGTTAGTTGAAATTTAAATAAACACAACCATTATAATTAATTCATGAAAACGGATTGAGAGCGATTTGTGACAGGGCTATGTGGACAGCATGGTGGGAAGGGATTAACTTGAACTGGGCAGGGTGTGGGGGGCAGGGCAGCACGGCCCTGCGGAGGCAGCGTGGGGGGTGGCACAGCTGTGCCTGCGGGGCTGGTGATGGGTGGCGGCCGGCAGAAGCAGGACCCATCTGCCTTTCATAGATGTGCCTGACAGAGGCACACGTCATGGCTTTCCTCCCAGAAATGGCACACAGGGCCTGTGCAGAGTGCCAGGGCCCCGGCACCTTCTGTGAGCCCGGCACGGTTGTGGGGTCAGAGCATCTTGTACCAGGATGTACTGTGAGCCACTGCTCAAAGCACTCATTGGCTCTACAGCTTCTTATGAAAATCCTGCAACTATATAGAGAGATTAAACAAATCACCAAAAATGGATGGTGGATGGAGGAACCCAGGTTTCTTACTGTTGGAGGGGGAGGTTATAGGAAAAGATAGATGATTGATAGGTAACAGATAGATAATAGATCATTAATAGATATGCATGGCTGATACATAGAGATAGATAATAGAGAAAGGTAGATGAAAGATAGAGGCAAATATATAGACAGAGAGAAACAGATGATACAAACAGACAGAGAGATAGACAAACATAGATAGATAATCAGTGAGATAGATATGAATAGTTGATATATAGAGATAGAAAATAGAGGTAGGTGACAGACAGACAGAGATAAATGTATAGACAGAGATAGAAATAGATGATACATAGACAGAGAAAGGTAGATAGACAAAAAGACAGACAGATAGATGATAGATAGATAGAGAGAGACTGATAGACAATTGGAGATGGAGACATGTACACAGGCAGTTTACATGCACATGCTACAGTCTGAAAAAGGGGGATGGGTAGATGGTGAAAAAACCACCAGACCAATTCCAGTTACAGGCCATTCTACCAAATACTGGTATTTCTCAAAACTGTCAAGGCCATCGAGAACGAGGAAAGTCTAAGGGACTGTCACAGCAAGGAGGGTCTTAAGGAGACGCCACAACTAGGTGTGAGGTGGTGTCCTTGGTGGGATCCTGGACCAGGAAAGGGCATTAGGGAAAGCTAATGAAATCCAGATAAAAGTGAGTGTAGCTGGCGCCACCGGCTCCATGCCGCTTCCTCAGCTGTGGCAAACGTGCCCTTGTGAATGGAGGCGCTGACAGTAGGAGGGTGGGATGGAGGCGAGGCAGGTCCTCTCTGGACTCTCTTCTAACATTTTTGTAAGTCTAAAGTTATCCTACAGCTAATGATGGAGTTAAATAGGACAAAAGTGAGGCTTTAAAGGAACCATCTGCCTCTGATCGGTCTTTGCTCTTTCTCCTGCCGTGATCTTCTCCCACCGGATTCTACTGTGACCCTTTACTCCTGTTTTAGGGCTGTGTGGTGTCTTCTGAAGTGCTGGCTGGGATGCTGTGTGGCCTGAGGTGCTCCTCCTCTGTCTCTGTGCCATAGAAAGGGGAGGCTGACGCGGGCAGAGAGGTTCTGGGTCTTCCCTGAATCCTGCTCCTGCTGGAGGGCACGGCTTTCCTGAACGCCCACCGAGCGCCTGGTCAGGGGCCGTGCACAGAGAGGAATTCTCCTACATGATGGAGGCTGAATGCACCCCCCACTTCCTCCTGCGGCATCTCCACAAACCTGAGGCAGTTCGTGCAATGAACATGCCTTGCTGTCACAAACCGTGGCATCTCCACATTTTACTTCTGCCTCAAAGAGTTTTATAATTCTCCGAGTTGTGTTTGAACTTTCTTTCACGTTGGCTTAGAACTCGTGCGTCTCCTCTTTGTAACTTTCGAAAAGATTCAGCAAACCGCAGAGTATTCTGAAAAGTAAGGGACATGAAACATTCCCAGTTGAAATGGAAGGGAAAACAGTTAATTTCACCCTGGATGACAGTTTCTCGGGGAACAATGGTCTCCGGGAGTTGACATGAGGCAGTAATGAATGAGGGAGAAGAGAACCGAGTCACAGCTGCTCAGGCAATCACCGGAGAACATCGACTCTCTTCCAGCCAGAATACCATTAACACGTGTGTCAGCCCGGAGTGAATCTCGCCGCGTGCGGCCGTGCCGAGCGCGGGGAGAAAATGAAGAGCATCCTCGGGGACAGGCCTTTCTTCTTCTCCGGGAGTCTTCATTATTCAGGCATTGTGACGCTTTTCCTTTATTTGTGTAAAGATTAAATTGCACATGACTTCTAACGTTTCTGCTACCCCAACTGTCATAGGTCGGCGACCTTCATGCACGCGAGATAATAGATACATCGTCTGCCGTTCGGGCCACCGCTGTTCCTCCACAGCTCAGTACTTCCCCATTGTTGCAAGTCGAAAGCAATTAAATAAAAATACAAGACAAGGCGCCTCCAGGATGTGGAGGATTTCATACACATCTTTACGTGACCGCGTTTTAGCACAATCCCGCGCGATTATCTAGTGGAATGTTGAGAATCAGAAATGATTCGTGGGGGAAGTGAGATGCTATTGAAGGAGACGTTTCTGGAAGGGTCACAGCGTTGGCGCCGGATGGGCAGACTCCCCGCGCCTGAAACGGTCCCTCGAGAGACTTCTGATGAACCCACTGTGTGCGTGTGTCCCTGGTTTGCTCAGTTTCCTCCTTGGCTACCCCATCCGCACATGATACATGTAATGAATATTCAGGAAGCCCATCCTTGAAAACAACCGAAAAGAATGATAACGGATAGTCCCTCCTTTTTAGTGACTGTTCGTAGGCAGGAGTGCCTCTAATCGTTGTTATTCCGGAAGTGCCCTGGTGAACCACGCAATGGTTACCTGCCGAGTAGACTTCAGAACTTACATTTAAAAACCTAACTCAGAAAAAATGGTAGTGCCATTATTGATAATAATCCATTTTTGTTGAACCAAGAAATTCTCCAATGTCCCTGTCTTTTCCCGTTGCCAACACCTTCCCCTTCCCACCCTGTGAGCGTGGAAAGAACTTCTTTCTATTGACTGAGCACCACACTGAATGACCTTGAATCCAACTTTCCTCAAATTTCTATCACTAATTCCAGCTGTCTCCCTCCAGGGGGTCACATCCCTCTCCAGAAGCAATTTCGGAAACATTCGGCATTCATAGAGCTGCACTCCGGCCCCTCCAGGACGCCACCTCCTCATGTCCGTCTCTGTTGCCATCTGTCGGTGTGGTGTCCAGACAAGATGCCCCTCCTCGACCACTGGCCTCCCCCTATCAAGAGAGAAGGGGAGACCCTGGGAGCCCTGCCTGGCCCAGGTCGCAGTCATTCTCCTGCCCCGACAATGCCATGAGCAGCAGAGCAAAGGGCCTGGGAGCCCCGCTTCTCCTGTAAGCTCATGGGCGTCTACAGCAGTGCCTGTCTGCAGCCTCCTAGGGCAGATGCAGCCCCACAGCTCCGGGATTGGGGTGCTCCGGGATTGGGGTGCTCCATTCCTCCTAGTTTCTGTCACACCAACCATCCTCACTACACACGTCCGGGCAGGACCTCCAAACACTGATCAAAGCACCCCCGCTCCTTGCCCCAGTCAGCAACTCACAGACGTTCTCCCCAGACCTCCTTACCAGGGTGAGCCCCCCGTGGCCCCTACCTCGTGGCATCCGTGTTTGTGTGTGACACCCTCCCACACTGAGTGAGTGCCACCGGGCCATGAGGCTACCTCAGCTCCTGCCTCACTTAACTTAGCTCCTGGCTCTGGGAGGCCGGAGAACACCCGTGCAGCCCTAAGGAGACATGGAGGTGGTGAGGAACGGGGTATCCAGCAGTAGCCCTCCAGGGGAGCCATCTGGAAGCAGATCCTGGCTAAGCCTCCGACGACTGCAGCCTGGCCAGCCTGTTGATTACAGCTTCTCCATAGAGCTGCTCCAGAATCACAGGTTCAGCTGATTCCGAACCTGAGACCCACAAAACAGATGAGACAACAGCTCCTCACCATTGCCGTTTAGACGTGCCGCGTCGGGGGTAATTTGTTGTGTAGCCTGGCTGTGGATGGCTGCAGCACACGCCGTGCATTCTCATCTCACCCCCATCTGAGGCCAGTCCCAAGGACTACCCAGGCCCGGCCACTTATCCCATGGGGCTGTGGGCCTGTGTCCCCAGGAAAGGGGGACTCCATTCCTGCCCTCCCTACTCCCCATGCCCAGCTGCCCCCTGCACCCCGGAACTCACAGGCTTTTATAAGCCAAAGCCCCTTCATCCAGACGCTCTTCCTCAAATTCTTCAGCTTTTCACTCTGGCGAAAACCTGGTGCTTAGCTGAAGACTCTGCTCTTCCTGCAGGCTCCTCCAGGACTGGCCTCTCCTGTCATTCCTGGAACACCCCTTTTCTACTGTTATTCTTTCTTCCCCGCTGAGCCTCCAGCTCCGAAAAGCGTGCCATTTACTAAACCGCCTGCCGGTCACGCTCCTTCCTGAAGATCTTGCCCCTGTTGCCATGGACTTCCTCCATTACCGCTTCCATTATATTCCTGGGAGTCGCAGGGGTCACATAGACGAGACATCCCCCTCTTGACCTCCTGGTTTACAACAGCTTAACTTTCTATAACTTAAATTACCGCTGAAGATCCCTTTCTGTATTGCGGGTAATAGGACATACCTTGGTCACTCCTACAATGATTTAAAAAGCAGTTGGAATATGAGGGAGACTTGGAATGTTCCAAGCGCAGCTGTCTATATGGAGATCCTGCTAAGGAGCTCCTGCAGCTGCACACAGATAGGACCCCACAGTGGGAGAGGACACCCCTGAGAAGATGGCGCTGCACCCACGGGGCCTCGTGCCTCTGCAGAGCTGCGTGTAGGAAGGCAACGCAGAACAGGGCTCCAGTGTAGCACTGCACGCCAGCGAGGACGCCCTATACCACCTCCGTGACTCCAGTCTAGCACTGCACACCAGCGAGGATGCCCCGATGCCACCTCCGTGACTCCAGTATAGCACAGCACGCCAGCGAGGACGCCCTATACCACCTCCGTGACTCCAGTCTAGCACTGCACACCAGCGAGGACGCCCCGATGCCACCTCCGTGACTCCAGTATAGCACAGCACGCCAGCGAGGACGCCCTATACCACCTCCGTGACTCCAGTCTAGCACTGCACACCAGCGAGGATGCCCCGATGCCACCTCTGTGACTCCAGTGCAGCACTGCACGCCAGCGAGGATGCCCTATGCCACCTCCGTGACTCCAGTCTAGCACTGCACACCAGCGAGGATGCCCCGATGCCACCTCTGTGACTCCAGTGCAGCACTGCACGCCAGCGAGGACGCCCTGATGCCACCTCCATGACTCCAGTATAGCACTGAGTTGCCTCTTGCTGAACAGCTCAGGCATAAAGGAAGCAAGTGTGAGCTGAATGAAATGGTGAGAGACCACCCCGGTGAAGAGCGGGCCACCCAGCAGCCTGCGTGTCCAAAGCGTGGGAGGCCGTGGCTGCACGTTTCAGACCCAAGAGTAGGATCCCAGCACTCCCGTGGGCCGCTGCTCTGCTGAAAGGGCTACTGCTTATGAAGGTGAATATGGAATTTTAACAAGAGGAAAAAGCAGAACAGGGGTTCTCAAACACCCCAGCGCCAACCAAGGAGCGTTAGGCAATAAATATTTGGGGCTGTTGAGAAAATGGTTGCCACAGTTGGAGTAGATGGATGCTGCTGTCTCGTATGGAGAGGTCAGGGACACGCTACGCACCCCACACTGCACAGGACAGCCCCGCCGCAGAGAAATCACCAGCCCCAAATGCCCACAGAGCCAAGATTCAGAACCCCTAACATATTAAAATACGAAGGAGCATACAAGAAGATCTTGCAATCAATTGTACAGAAAGGGCTCCCAGCGCGAAGGAATGTTCAACTTTCCCCTTGAAACAGGAGTGGTGCCGCGAAGGTGGGGCAGGGAGCAGCCGGGGCACCAGCTGTAAACAGGGGCATCAAAACGGCAGGTCTTGGGATATGCCAGGGAGTAGAAACCAGCTACATGGTGGGAAAGCAGGAAAGGCAGATAAGCAGAATGATGAGATGAATTAAAGCTGCAAATAAGAAGCTGATGGGCATTGGAAGGCTGAGGCGTGCTGTAGGCTGAGGATCGTAGAGACTAGACTCAGTTTCCATTCTCTGGGCATTACGTAGACATCTGAGATGTCACGGACGCAGGCTCGCTGGTTGATCCAAACCTCACTAAGAGGCGTGATCCTGGGGATGCAGCAGTCATGAGTTAACGGGAATCCAACAGTCACAGCAAAAGCCCGCACTGAACTCGAAGTTTAAAAGCTCCAAAAGACGCTCAATAGCAGCAACGGCCAGAGACATGATGGAAAACCACAACGGGTGACCTGGCACATCCACTGGGCGGCCACTGTTAAAAACACGGGAACTACAGTAGCAAGTGCTGCAAAGTGGAGAGATCGGAGGCCTGGCGCCTTGCAGGGGTGCTGTCAGCTGCGGCAGCGGGTGGGGAGCATGCTGTGAGGCTCTGTTTCACAGCCCTGCAAATATACTTCGTGCCACTAACCTGCACAGAGAACTGCTTCACCTGTTAACGTTTATGTTATGTATTTTTACCACAATAACAAATACGTTCCTCATTTGATGAGGATGAAAAATGACATTGGAGATCTATGACACTTTAGGTAGAGGCTTAACCCTGTGGTCAAAATGGCCTCGGTAGGAATCACTTTTTTTTTTTTGGGGTGGTCTCTCTCTGTCTCCAGGCTGGAGTGCAGTGGTGTGATCTCAGCTCCCTGAAACCTCCGCCTCCCGGGTTCAAGCGATTCCCCTGCCTCAGCCTCCTGAAGAGCTGGACTACAGACGCGCGCCACCGTGCTTGACTAAGTTTTTGTATTTTAGTAGAGATGGGTCTCACTGTGTTGGCCAGGTTGCTCTTCATCCCCTGACCTCGCGATCCACCTGCCTAGGCCTTTAAATGTGCTGGGATTACAGGTGTGAGCCACTGCGCCCGGCCAGGAATCATTCTTTTATTCATTTGACAAATATTTGTAGAGTGCTAGCAGTTTTAGGGGATGGTGTTTTGCACTAGGGATATCATCATCAGATGAAAGAGACTCGCTTCTGTCTTGAGAACTTACGTCCTGGGGGAGGTGGGAGTTTGTATAACCATCTCCCACGTATTTAGGTAAAAGTGGGGTAAGTGATGGAGGAAGGACTAGAGCACGGGGGCCTTGCCATAGGGAAGCTGGCAGCAGACACAACCTATACGCTGGGATGTGGAGAGTTACTAGGATGAAAGGAAGGTGGGAAAGGGAAGAATGGAGGTTAAGGGCATTCGAGATGAAGGGATATGCAGCACAAGTTTCCAGGGTAGGGGCCACAGCGCCACGCAGGATGGAGATAAGGCCGGGTGTCCTCGCCGAGGGTAAAAGTGCTGCAAGATGAAATCACCGAGCTCAGAAGTGCCTGCTCTGGGTCCATAAAGACACGGGCACATGTGTGTCCACCACAGCATAGATATGGGCACATGTGTGTCCATCACAGCACAGAGACACGGGCATGTGTGTGTCTGCCACTGCACAGAGACACGGGCACGTGTGTGTCCGCCGCAGCGCAGGGACACGGGCACGTGTGTGTCCGCCGCAGCGCAGGGACACGGGCACGTGTGTGTCCGCCGCAGCGCAGAGACACGGGTACGTGTGTGTCCATCACAGCATAACGACCACACATGCATACATCCACCACAGCACTGTTCACAATAGCAAAATCAGGGAATCATCCTAAATGCCCATCAACAGTGGACTGGGTACAGAAAATGTGGTACACACACGCCATGGAATACTGCACAGCCATGAAGAACAAAATTATGTTCTTTTCAGCAACATGGAAGGAACTGGAGGCCATTATCCTTAGAAACCGAATGCTGCAAGAACAGGAAAACAAATACACACCTTCCCACAAGCGGGAGCTACGCTTTGACTATTCACAGACTGGTGTGCTTGAGGGTGGAGGGCGGGAAGAGAAAGAGCAGTGAAAAGCTATCTATCGGGTACTAGGCTTATCACCGGGATGACAAATAATCTGTACACCAAACTGTGACACACACTTACCTATATCATAAACCCGCACATGTACCTCTGAAACTAAAATAAAAGTTAAGAATAAATAAATTTAAATAATTGAGGGAGAAAAGAATGTTGGGCTTTATCATAAGAAATTGGCAAGCCATTGAGGGTTTTTAAGCAAAGGTGTGAACAGACTTACCATTTTACCAGGGAATTCCCTGTTAGCAGGGGGGAGGCCAGATCCTCGGTGTATACAGGAAGTGGGGTGCGCAGCAGGCAGACATGAGAGGAGAGGACAGTGTGGAGGCCGCCGTGTGCCTGCAGGCAGGTTCCCAGTGACTCACTTCAGGGTTTTATGCTTATATAAGCGTCAGACCTTCCTCTGGGAGCGTGGACAGTGTCCTGGTTAATGGAATTCCTCATATGAAACACACATCTCAAGATAGCATGATCCTTCCAAATAGAGCCTTTTTGGGGAGAATTTTAAAATTGATTTTGCCTTCATTATAAATTCCCAATGCTCAATTCAATTATGTAATTTCCTTTTCTGTGAAGTAACAAGCTTATTTTGTTTTACATTTTCCCTTAGTGTTTTAAGTGTGTTTTGTCCATCTGTAGGCGTTTGTAAGGAAGGGCAGGATAGATTTCGGGGTCTTCGTCACAGTGAAGGAGCCTGGTCAGGGGCCCCTGGCGTTCCCACGCCTTCCTGGAGTGGCGTTTCCACGGCTCTTGCCTGGCGCTGCTGCCATAGAGGACCTTCTACCCTCTCACAGCGGTGTCCATGCAGGACAGTCAGCTCTGGGCACGTGCTGAGGCTGCAGCCTGCAGCCCAAAGCTGGCACTGAAAGAGCCAGGGGAGGAGGGTGGGGGTGGGTGAGACACAGGCCAGAGTCCGCTACGTCCCTGCGGGCTCCTTTGAATGCCTGCAGGCAACGTCTGGTACGATGCCATAGGGGAGGCTGCAGGAGCCAGCACTGACACGTTCATTTAGGTTTCAAACGCAAAGTTGCCACTGCCCGTGCCACCGAATGCTGTTATGGCAGGAGTGCCCACTGCAACGCCCTCTGCATTTTTCCACGGGTTCCATTCTCTCCACTGGCCTTCAGTTGCTCGCAAGGTCCTCTGGCAGAGGCAGCGTGCACAGACCCAGGAGAGCCTGGTGGGTGGGGAATGACCCTCCATGGGCAGCTGCTTCTCAGGATGCTGGGATGGGGCCCCCCCAGACCCTGGTTTCCCCCGAAGGCTCCCCGTGCTGCTTCCTCTGGGAGCTGGGCTTGCCCATCACTATGGAGGCCTCTTGTACCCTATGCACCTGGGGTGCCCCCTCATATCTCAGCCGTCCCTGATCAGCTGTGGGTGCTTAGAAGGGGGCTCATGCTTTACTGATTTTTCTATCTCCAGTGTGTTCTTGTAATTGACATGCAATGTAGCTTTAGAAAAGTAGTTTAATATTCATATATTAGAAAATATCAAAGCTTAATTCAAATTTTATTAACCCTCCGAATCTGGCGTTATTTTTAAGAATTTCTGCACTCGTCGCATTGCTAAGATGTGGTATTTTCTGCCCACCACGTTAGCCTTGCAATTTGCTTGTCCTAACCTACAGTAGCTAAACTCGGTCTTCCAAGTTTTCCCAAATCATCTTATCCAAAACCTTATTCAGCCACTTGGAAAGTAGAAACATTTACTCCAGCAAAAATAACACGCGCCCTCTCCCTTCACACCAGGGATCATTGCTCTTGAGTATTTTGAGGTTAGCGATGTTAAAAGATGAACAAATCATCCAAAATTCTTTAAAAAGTTCATTTTGGCACTGCTGAGAGCCACACCACCTCCGAAAAATACAGATCCTCAGGCAGCAGAGGAATTCCAGCGGAGACCCGAAAAGCAGAGTGTGGACTGAGATCTAAGCCCATACTGAAATCGAAGCTGTGTTTCTTCAGCGCCTGCACACCCTCAATCTGTGCGTGTACAAAGGCTCCATGGCCGCCCACACCGCCCTCTGCTCATTGCTCCCCCGCCCCGAGCACTTGTCCTCACTGCTCAGCAGGGAGAGGAGGTCTGCCACCCGGGCCCCACACCCTCACAGAGCGCGTCTCTCTCTCACCACCCCGGCTGTACTCTAACGATACGTGCGTCTTCCAAATCACGACTGAACACAGTTAAAAATTAATAGAAAATTCAAAGGATTTTCCGTTAACTTTTTTCAGTCTATTAATATTTTCCTAAGCAAGGTTTAATTCAACGGCGCATTAAACAGATTCAGTAAATGACTCCGTGGTATATTAATGGCAATACAAACACTCAGGCATGGTGCAAGACTTCTTTAGTGAATGTACAATATCCGATGAAACTGGAGTAGAAGCCTTGTTTCTATCATTCTGTGTGGTGTGTGTGTGTATGGGTGTGTGTGGGTATGTTTAAGCATGTTATGTGTGTGTTCCTGTGGGGATGTGTTTGACTGTGTCTATGTGCATGTACCTGTGTATCTGTGTGTGCATATGTGTTTATGTGTGCATAGTTGTGTGTGTGGGGTGTATATGTCTCTGTGTAGAGATGTGTATGTATGTGTGTGTTTGCATGCATGCGTGTTCATTATGTGTTGCATGTACACATGCATGTTGCATGTATGTATTTGTGTATGTCTTGTGTGGGACATGTGTCTATGTCTGTGTATTCTTGTGTATGTGCATTTACATGTATACATGTGTGTGGGTGTATGCGTATTGCATGTGTGTATATGTGTGTACTGCGTGTGTGTGCATGTTTTTGCATGTGTGCATTTATATGAATGTGCATTTCTGTGTATACTTGTGTATATGTATGTTTACATGTGTACATGTGTGTGGGTGTATATGTGTATTGCATGCGTGTGTGTGCTGCATGTGTGTGCACATGTGCTTGCATATGTGAGTTTATATGTGTGTGCATATATGTGTGCATATGTGTATGTGTGTATGTTTGCAGGTGCATTTGTGTGTGTGTTGTGGGTGCATGTGTGCATGTATATGTGTGTGTGGGAGCGTGAGCATTGCATGTGTGAGTGTGCCTGTTTGTGAGCTCTGACATGGTTCGCCCTGAGCATTGATTGTCTCCCTTCCCTGGTCTCAGACACTCACTTGTTCCTCTCCTAAGATACCTGTCTGCGCTATGATTTCTATGGGCTGACTTCATTACCATATATCATCCGCTTCAAAGTCAAACCTGATCAATTAAAGACCAAAAAATAAAACAGCAAAGTGGCTAGCTGCCCTCCTTCTGAGTGAATGACAATTAGCAAATAGACAATCCTTCATTGCTTTCCTTCATTAACAGAAAAAAGTACACTGGCTACTTGGAGGATTTTTTTGTTAATCGGTGGCATCCATCTGCAGCCTTTGTTCAGCAGGTCTCTGCAGCTCTCCTCTCCCGCACGAGCATGTTTATCGCGGCCTCCTGAAAGCCCAGAAGCCCATAGGTCAGAGAACAGCGTTTTGATGGATTATGGGATTGTAACTGTCCCGGCCAGTTGACAGCTTTTATTGGCTGGGAGGATGAGCCTGTAAACCTTTATATAATTATTGTATTAAAGGCACTGTGCCTCTGTGTTGCTGGCGCTTGTTCAGGGATCAATGTGGAGATAATTTCAAAAATGAATAGTAAGTATTGATCGTCCCATGGTGGGGCCTTATCAGCGGCTGAGGCCAAGGGCTGCAGATTATAACTTCAATGTCATTTATGATGATATGATGCTCATTGCCGGGGAGCAATTTAAACAAAGAGCTGATTTAATTCGCAGTGGATTTTTGTAGTGTGATGGGTAATAAATCACAATCTATGTAATTTTTAGAAATGAACACATGTTGGCAGTAGTTCAGGGCAGTTCCTAAGAGATCTGAAAATGACCAGGGAGGGGAAATATCAGCCGAGAACACCCTCTGAATGATTGGGCTTTGCTTGATTCTGGCATTCACATGACCTTGGGGTCCCTGCTGGCAGCTGCTGGTTAATTTTCTTCACTGAGGACACAGTTTAACTTTCTATCTGTCTGCCAATTACCTGACATTTTCAACTTATCACCTTCTATTTTTTAAATGATTGGAGGCACATCCACATTTTGACATTTTTTTTAAAGCAAGTATTGGTTCTGTGCTGAGAGGCATCTCTCCACCATTCCGCTCTATAGCCCCTTCGATTTCCCCGCACAGAAATTAACATCAGTTTCCATAACCACATAAAGAGACAATTCCAGCATTTTATTGTAATTTTCAATACTTCCTTGGTTAGATGCTGCCGACTTCTAAATTTCAACCTCAGCCATAGACACATGCATGGAGACTCACAAATTGCCTCTTAGGAAATTATCCTCAGTGGTCCTTGTTCGAAGAAGGGTCTACCCTTCAAAAACAAATCATTATAAAGTAAATCATTAAGGAATATTGGAGCAACATGAACAGATTCTTTAAGCCCTCTGCAAGTAGAAAAACTGAAGCAACAGTCATGGATTGTGACTTGTTGGTTTCAGTTACTATAATACTAACAACATACTTTATATCCATTCATTTCAGAGGGAGGAAATTTTGATATTTCAAGGATATTGGATGCAGATCCCTAGGAAAGAGTATTAAAGGATTAGAAAACTAAAAATAGGATCCAGGCTGCGTCTGCAAAGGGCACGAGTTCTCCCAGGTCCCCACTGATGCTGATGTGGAATCCCAACCCCAGTGCAGCTGTGCTGGGGCTGCCTCTGTCACCCTGCACCCCTGTTTAAGCATTGTTTAACTGGGGGAGGGCCCAGGTCACCTCCACCGCAGGTACAGGAGAGAATCTTATGTCCAAGGTCAGGTTTTGTACTACATGACTCAGACTCAGTGAACAAGGACATGTTCTTGGAGGGCAGATTTCTCAGCCTATGGATTTATAACCCTTGCTCCATGACCTGGGATTCTGTGGCTTCGACTTAGAGCTCACAGCCCTAAGCCCCAGACAGCCAAAAATTAGAAGACATCTTGAGTGATATGATCTCCCGATTGCCTCATTCATTGCTTTTATATTTTTAATCTTTTCTGTTTTCTAAGAATAATCGTGACGCCCCAACCTTCCCCCTCACACATCAATTCATGGTGAAAAATCTCTCACTGTATTTAAAGCAGTTTACCTATGCCACTTTTTGAAACACGTGCTGCCCAAGCCGGGGCCTGTTTTGGGGCAGGAGGCAAGGGGGGGAGAACATCATTAATGTGCGTGGGCTTCAAACCTCGATGACGGGTTGGGGGTGCAGCAAACCAGCATGGCACATGTATAAACAACAAACCTGCTTGCTCTGCGCATGTGTCCAGAACTTAAAATCAAACAAAAAAATGTGTCGCCCTCACAGTGCCCATGAGTGAGGGGCTCATTCTGCTAGTCCGTCCAACACTAGTCTACTTGCAAAATACAGGACTTAATACTCATGATCTCACAGACGCCCCAACACACCCTCCCGACCTGTCTCCCTCACCCGCTCAAGGCCGGCTTCCTCCCTCTCCTTCGCTGCATCTCTCACCTCATGGAGAACACTTTCGCTACCTTTCATCTGTCCTCTTCAATTGTTCCCTAACCCTGTCATGAAAAATCACTCCCCCAATCTCACCAATATATTACAACCAAATCATATGTAAAAGAGCTGACTGGAACCCCTGTCATCTTGGGAATAGCAAATGGATTCCAATAATAAGTAACAATTTCTATCCTCTGCCCAAGCTGTGCTACGTAAGGCTCCTACCCTGCAAAAGGTCCACTTCCCAAAGCTCGACTTCCTTCTGTTCCATGCGGTGCCCAGGAATGTTTGTTCTAAGCCTACAGCTGGCTTCCTCTGAAGATATTTCTAAGAGGGACTGCCTTTCCTTCACAAAAAGATATGCATCTTCTAGCTTCAATGTTTGACTTACAGTCTATATTTTGACATTTATCATGAAAATGTTGAAAGAAACTTAATACAGTAGACATTTATCCAGCCCTTCCTGTGTGGTGTGCATGACGCCAAATCCTCGAGGCACAAAGATCCCAAGATGAAGCCTCTAACTGTGAGAAGCTCCCAGCACAGAACATAAGAGCCACATGATGAAGGGTAAATTCAGACATGGTACTGGAAATGCAGCAGCAGGCGTGCTGGATATGGTGGGCCCAAGGCCCTGAAATCCATGGCGTTGACATCCAGCTGCAGTCCTAGAGAGGGCTTCTCAGAGCGGACAGCGGCTGAGCCAGGGGTGAACGAGGATGCGCTAGGGTGCGCTGGGCGGACATGTGTCTCGTTAAGAGGGAGCAGCTTGTACAAAGATGCAAAGCTGTGACACAGTACGCGGAAGGCGGGGAGCAAGGCTTGGGAGTGGGGGGTGTGGAGGCTGGGAAACATGCACCAGAACTGGAATCGTGAAAATGGTAGAAATAATTTTTAAGGACAAGGGTTACTTTTAATCTCATAGTTTCCATATTCTACTCTTCCGATGAATTATCCATTTAATGGCTTCCTAAGTAATCATTTTGGAAAGTTATACCAATAAAATACTCTAGTCTTTAAATTTCCCCCAATTTAAGGCCTCATTACCTCCTGTAATAAGAGTACAGTGACATTCTCAGCACGCTACTGTATTTAAGAGCCAGTGCACGCTCAGTGAAGAAGCCGCCTTTCAAGTTGGGAGTTTTCTAATGTTTTCTAATGTTTCTGTGATTTCATTTCTAATAATAATGAGCATATGTACACTTAACTGATTTTCAACCTAAATGTGGTATTTCTTCTCTACAATTAGAAATGCGAAATATAAGAAACATCTTACATTGTATGCTTTTTATGTGGGTTCATTTGGTTTACATTAATTTCAATATATTCTTGATAATACTGTCCTGGTAGAACATAGAACAGGAAAATATCTGTCCGGAAGCATTTATCCATTTATCTGATTTTAACAACTATAGTCATTAAATTTTAAAGCATGACCACAAGTTAAAAAGAAATGAAAAGTCAATATCCTTCAAATGGCTTAATTTGTATAAATGATAATCATATTATATAATATTTATTTTATTTATTCTTTATTTTTTACTTTTGAGATGAGGTCTCACTCTGTTACCCAGCTGGTGTGCAGTGGTGTGATCTCAATTCACTGTAACCTCCACCCTCTGGAATCAATGGATCCTCCTGCCTCAGTCTCCCCAGCAGCTCACACCACAGGCACATGCCAGCAGGCCCAGCTAATCTTTGCATTTTTTGTGGAGACAGCGTTTTGCCATGTTCCTCGGGCTGGTCTCAAACTCCCGAGCTCAAGCAATTCTCTTGCTTTGTCCTCCAAAAGTTCTGGAATTTACAGGCATGAGCCGCCGCACCCAGCCAGCATTTTATTTTTAGATATTGTAGTTTCTCTTATCTTTGCAATGACAATGTAATCCTTGGGTGCACGCAGACCTTCCCCATGGCCACGGGCTCCTCCCTCGGTTGCCACAGGCGCTTTCTCTCCCTCGCCGTAATAACCCGTCTGAATACCGGCTCTCTTTGCCAAGTCTGGGTTTACTTTTTATTAGACACCAGTTTTTTATCAGCACAGAAAAAAGGTTGACTGCTCGATGACTCAACGTTTATTCAGCAAACTGCTTCCCCTCCGTCCGGTGACTGACCCCGTTCTAGCATTGCGACATGCACAGCTGCCCAGTCTAGCTCCCCTCCAGAAGTTCCGCTGACAGTTAACTTGGTCGCTGTGACAGAGCACACTTTTGAAAAATCATTTTAAATGGCAATAAATTTTGTACATGTTAAAAGGTAAAAGAGAGGGCGGTGTTCGATGCCTTTTAGTATAAACGCTATACAGTTAAAGAAGCTGGCACCCTTACATTTTTCCCAAGTGTCTACCCACATGCACGTGAGTAACAATGAGAAGATCAGACACTCTAACTCGAAGAACAGAGGCCGCGTGCAGCTTATGAGGCAAGCGCCGTCGTGGGGCACTGCCTGGCTGAGACGCCCCGCGCCCCTCACTCATGTAAGCACACATACAACTCCTGCTTATTCGTGTTAGTGGATGGGGTCAGAGATGCGGATAAATCAATGTATCCGACTATTCTAAAATAATTACTATTGATCGATGGAGGACTGGAATTCTTGCCTTTATATTTAAATATTGATATATATGACACCCTGGAAATCCAGTGTCTTTGAAGTAAAATGATGATGACACCTTCTAAATTTGCCATCTCAATCAGGCTAGCGCACGCTCTGGTTTCCGAGAGCCCATCTCTTCTCTAGCTCTCCTCCGCCCAGCGGAACGGGCCACCTCCTGGAATATGCTAGAACTGCTAGAAACGTGCGACTCATTCACAAGGCACAATGGAGGGTTTTGATCAGGGACTGCTCATGTAGGAGCGGGCAGGTCACAGGGGCCGCAACACCCTGCTAGAACTGCAGGCCCTTCTCCTCAGACTGCAGAGCTGGAGCATGGGAAGACCTCACTGGGACCTGCTCCAGAGGTGACGTGGACAGGGTGGGCCCCCAGGGTGGGGTGTGCTATGGAGGGGTCCCACTGCCTGACTTCTCACGGAGAGTTTTGAGCAGCAAAGGCCCTTGTTTCGCCATCCTCAATCACAGGGTCCCATGGATAAATCCTGGGGATGACCAGCTAGCCCAGGGAGGGAACCCATGGTGTCAACCCCTCAGGTTACAGAGAAGAGTGGGGAAAGAGTCCAGAGTGAATCTGAACGGAGGACAGAGATGCGAGTTACTGGCAACTCATTTTTTAATTTTTATTTTATTTTTTTTGTTAAGACGGAGTCTCACTCTGTCACCAGGCTGGAGTACAGTGGCACTATCTCTGCTCACTGTAATCTCTGCCTCCGGTATTTCAAGTGACTCTCCTGCCTAAGCCTCCCAAGTAGCTGGGATTACAGGTGCGCACCACCACACCTGGCTAATTTTTTTGTATTCATAGTAGAGACAGTGTTTCACCATGTTGGTCAGGCAGGTCTTGAACTCCTGACCTCAAGTGATCTGCCTGGCCTGATAATTCATTTTAGATGTGTGTTCAGGCTTGAATGAAATGAGGTGATGACAGGACCCCAAGATTTAAGAGCTTACAAGTGAACAAAACGAGTGCACAGGCTCGGGCCATTTGAGGAATGATGACTCGGATGGAGGTGTGGACGCAGCGAGCCTGGAGTTCACGTGAGCGATGACTGGAACGGGGACGGAGAAAGTGGAGGCGTAGATGGGAGAAGAGGTTGGGTGTGCTTTTCACAGAGGTGGTTGGAGGAAGTTCACTCCAGCTCAACACCCTGGAGAAGTGTCTGCTGAGTGATCCAAACAGGTAGACGTTTCAGAGAAAGAGGCCAGAAGCCACTGACGAGTTAGCAATGGATCCAGTGAGGAAAGAGGCGCGGAGGCTGCCCGGTCTTCCTGTCGCTCCGTCCTGAGGCGGCAATACAGAGGGAAACAGACACGGACTAGGAAGCCGTGGGGAAGACAGGCATGAATTTAATATTTGTTTGTTTAAAATGACTTCTGATTGTACACTACACACACATTTTAAATAATTTGCAGTAAATAACGAAGCTAAAATAAGAAATTTTAAATGGCATAAGTGACTATAATCATGGTTTCCAAGACATAGTGGCTGGTTTTCAGCATTTTTAATAGCTTCATTCAGCACTAAATATTACGTGTGAGTTGCAGATATGCTCTCCCGTCTTGAATCTGCAGACCACGATGTCTGACACCCAGAAAGGACCAAATAAACCTTTGCGGCACCAATTGTTCTTTGAAGAAATTTAGTTCATTCGCGTGTGTGTGTGTCAGTGTGTGTGTGCCTGTTTAGAGCATTACAATCTGTTTGCTTTAAAAATATGGTTAGCTTTTTTGTCATTGGAGATTTTATTGATAATTTTCATCATTTTAAATATGATAACTATGTTATAAACTGTGGTGTATTATGATGCTTTGCTTAGTATAAATTGGAATTCATTCTTGGACATGTTGAACTTCAGCTTTTGGAAGAACATCTAGATGGAGTTGTGTAGCAGTCAGGAAGAAATATATTGATACATCAAAAATGCCTTAAAATACCAAGTCTATACACCTAATCTTGCTGTCCTTATCTTTTTTCTTGAGGAGACGTCAGGGAAGCCCTACTGCAGAACTCATGTGGCATGCCTGTGTCCTCACCCAAATCTCATCTTGACAATGGTTGATTATCTAAAAGGAGGTGTGGGATAAAGAGAGGAGTAATGGCAGACCCTAAGAGAATGCTCACCTTCAGACATGAGAAGAAAGGAGAGTTCAGAAACAGACCATGGAGTAGCTCGGGGTGACAGAATACGCCAGGACAATGGACTGTCACTACATCTCCCAGAACATGTGGGGCCATTTGTGTTTCTCTCCTTCTCAGGAGGAGATCTGGACTGGAAGTGCTGGTTTGTGGTTTGTTAGTGTATTAGTCCGTTTTCATGCTGCTGATAAAGACATACTGGGGACCCGGCAATTTACAAAAGATAGAGGCTTAATTGTATTCAAGTTCCACGGGGCTGTGGAGGCCTCACAAGCATGGCAGAAGGCAAGGACGAGCACGTCATGTCTTACGTGGATGGCGGCAGGCAAAGAGAGAGCTTGTGCAGAGAAACCCCCGTTTTTAAAACCATCAGATCTCCTGAGACCCATTCACTCTCAGTAGAACAGTATGGGAAGGACCCACTCCCATGATTCAATCACCTCCCACCAGCTCCCGCCCACAACATGTGGGAATTCAAGGTGAGATTTGGGTGGGGACACAGGCATGCCACATCAGTTCTGCAGTAGGTACTGGTCAGAGCCAGGATGACCTTGCCCCTCCCCTGAGGTGTAGACTGGCCAGAGAAGGGAACTCCAGTGTAAACCCCCAAGGACCTGGGGGCACGAACAGCACAAAGATCATTTAATGAAGCATTTTCAGAGCTTGGGATATTTCCAACAAAATATCTTTCCCCAAAGGTATCTTTAGTGATGTTGGATGCGTTGATTTCTGAGAGGGTCCTACAGAGACACATTGGAGTCCCTGCTCTTTCTTTCTCCCATGTACTGGTATTTTCAACACATAATGTCTGGGAGGACGCGTCTTCAGGAGCAAGGTGAGCGAGGCCTCGTTAGCAGAGGAGCAAGTTCAAGACTACACATCCTCTTACTTGTCAGTTTAAATCTCAAGTGAAGAGCGAGCTCACTGCCAGTCCGAAAACAGTATTTCCTGCTGCCAAGACATGAATGAGCTAATTGTGTTTTAAATAGTTCACCTTACAAAAAATTTTCTTTCTTTACGTGAAAAGAGCTGCGATTTATTAATTTTCCTTTCTATTATTTGCTATAGACTTTCCCTAGCATCTTCCTCATAAATCACTTCTCTATTGAAACCAATACTGAAATCTCAACGCAATTAGTGTAGATGGAAGGACACATGTGAAATAAAACAAGCAAATTTAAAATATCTGGGCAGCCCCTTCCAGGCCATAATGCCAGAGACCCTTCAGTGAGGATCTTCAGGGTGGCAGCTCTCACCTTGGCAGACAATCCAGCATCAAAGGTGACAGGATTGGACAGCAGGCACTTAGAAAAGACAGCCGCAAATGCTACAAAGAACTAAATTAGTAAAGGAAACCTAATTATCTTGCCTCCAGCCTCCCTCTGGTCAGTATCCCAATTGAACACAGACAAACCTCGGCATTCTTATCAATGCACTACTTCAGACTTAGAATAATTCCTTTCTTAACCATTCATCTAGAGCTGCACTGGCCATCTTTTTCTGTCCTTTATCTATAGATTTAGAAACAGTAAGTATCAAACGACATCCATTAAAACATAAAAACACGTGCCCCTTTGTTTTTTAGGAAACCAGTTTTGACTTTTGTTTTTCAACTTAGAAAATGGAAACAAGGGCATTTTTAAAGATAGAATTCTATCGTATGAGCAACTCACACACATATCCAAATAATTTCAGAACATCCTGTGATACTGTTTTACGCACAAAAACATATCAACCTGCATGTGCCACAGACGTGAAAGAACATTCTTCAAGCCAAGGGTATAAATCTCATCATGGTACAGAAAATGTGATCAAGTCATTTCTGGAAAAGACATGCTAGTAAGTAAGAATGATCCAGAAAAAAGTCTATTTTCATTGAGGTTGTAAATTTGCAAGGTTATCATATTTTCAGAATGTTTTAAAACTATCTTACATGGGAAGATACCCAACAAAAATTACCTATCATACATCCTCTTCAGTCTTTTCTCTCTGACTTGTTTATAAAACTTTGATTAACGATGATAGAATCTTAAATAGTGTTAACTATGTCATTGCGATTGTTCCACTCTGGTGAGTGGAACAGTTCTGAAACAGTTCTGGAAAGGAGAACAGTTCTGGAGAGGGGGGTAGTTCTGGGGACATGGATAGTTCTGCAGAGGGAGGACGGTTCTGGAGATGGGGGACAGTTCTGGAGAGGGAGGACGGTTCTGGAGATGGGGGACAGTTTTGGAGAGGGAGTACGGTTCTGGAGATGGGGGACAGTTCTGGAGAGGGAGGACGGTTCTGGAGATGAGGGACAGTTCTGGAGAGGGAGGACGGTTCTGGAGATGAGGGACAGTTCTGGAGAGGGAGGACGGTTCTGGAGATGGGGGACAGTTCTGGAGAGGGAGGACGGTTCTGGAGATGGGGGACAGTTCTGGAGAGGGGAATGGTTCTGGAGAGGGAGGACGGTTCTGGAGATGGGGGACAGTTTTGGAGAGGGAGGACGGTTCTGGAGATGGGGGACAGTTTTGGAGAGGGAGGACGGTTCTGGAGATGGGGGACAGTTTTGGAGAGGGAGGACGGTTCTGGAGATGAGGGACAGTTCTGGAGAGGGAGGACGGTTCTGGAGATGAGGGACAGTTCTGGAGAGGGAGGACGGTTCTGGAGATGGGGGACAGTTCTGGAGAGGGAGGACGGTTCTGGAGATGGGGGACAGTTCTGGAGAGGGGAATGGTTCTGGAGAGGGAGGACGGTTCTGGAGATGGGGGACAGTTTTGGAGAGGGAGGACGGTTCTGGAGATGGGGGACAGTTTTGGAGAGGGAGGACGGTTCTGGAGATGGGGGACAGTTTTGGAGAGGGAGGACGGTTCTGGAGATGAGGGACAGTTCTGGAGAGGGAGGACGGTTCTGGAGATGAGGGACAGTTCTGGAGAGGGAGGACGGTTCTGGAGATGGGGGACAGTTCTGGAGAGGGAGGACGGTTCTGGAGATGAGGGACAGTTCTGGAGAGGGAGGACGGTTCTGGAGATGGGGGACAGTTCTGGAGAGGGAGGACGGTTCTGGAGATGGGGGACAGTTCTGGAGAGGGAGGACGGTTCTGGAGGACGGTTCTGGAGATGAGGGACAGTTCTGGAGAGGGAGGACGGTTCTGGAGATGGGGGACAGTTCTGGAGAGGGGAATGGTTCTGGAGAGGGAGGATGGTTCTGGAGAGAAGGTCAGTCCTGGAAAGGGGAACTGTTCTGGAGAGGAGGACAGTTCTAAAGAGCTGCCAGCAACATCTAGGTCAACCTGAGCCAGTCTTCAAAACTTTTGAGACTTCTGTTTATGTTCGTCTCCTCTGAGCTATGGATCCATGCTGTCATGCCTCGAGTCTCTTGCCATTGCAGACCTTTTCTTAATGCAGCTACACCAATGCACGATGCTTAATCCTTGAGCCATGACAAACTGTGGAAGAAACCAAATGGTGACAGAGGCAAAGAGGAGAAGGCAGAGAAAGGCTTAGAAATGTATCAACTTCTTACTCAGCCAGCTTATTAACTGGAAGGCTGCGACATGGATTAAAACATTGATTATGTAAGAAAAAAGTACGAGTTTTAGTGATTAGGAGAATGCTTATTAAGAAGACTTCATGTACTGACCAGTACCTATTGCAGAACTGAAATCTTTCATGTTTGTTTTTAAAGTTTTAGGTTGCTTATGAAATGTGTTAATAAACTTTCATGTCATGTGTGTGAAACAGTTCGTGAAGACTCTTACATAAAAAAATAACACTTTAGATCTTATTTCTCTAGTTTTGTTGTATCCTGAAAAATCACCACGTGCTCTGAGGTCAAAACTCATGGTTATAAATATCAAAATAAAAATATTGTATAGAATTTGTATTATAGTATTTTTTGTATAGATTGATGTATAGCCCTGATTTACTTTAAAAACTGAGTAAATAGATAGATATGCAGCCTTGTAGTTGTATATAGTTCATGTGTATCCAACTCGTTGTCACGTTAGCCTGTGTGTTCATATTTTTATATATTTTACACACACACAAACCAAATTCATGCAGATATAACAATTGCCAAATGCAGCTCTCCGTTGATCTCCATGTGTCGTGTTTATCTGTCTGCAGACCAAACGCTGTGCTTGCTCTATCATCACTAGCTCAGGGGGAATCATTCAGACCAATGCAATTTACTCAATATTGGTCAGTTTGACTCCTGACCCCCGTCCCTCGACATCGTATCCTTGGCAACCTTGCTGTGTGTTAAGGCAGCATGTGCTTATTGGTCTCATCTGTGACAGCTTGCTACAGGCTGCTTAACATAGCCTGGTCTTTCCAGAGAAAATTAGAAATCCAATAATATACTATATTCTGATCAGATTGATATTTACACAAGGAAAACCACAACTGAGGTGTGATTTCTAAGCACTGTGTCAAAGCGCCAGGCCCCTGGGTTAGTTTGTTGCATGGACCATGAAGTGTAAGCTATTTTCTTTGTTGTCTTATGGCTGGTGCGGAGAGGACTAGGTATGTTTTAGCCTCTGTTTGGGAGATCGTTACTCCTGACACGTATGCACTAATTCATCACTTGGCAAAATGAACCAGAAAAATCTGGGGAAAATATCCCTTAGGAAACATTATAAAATATTTTCACTTTTGTATTTTATTTTTAGTAAATTTTACTGTGTATATTTAAGGTATACAAACAGGTTACTATAGTGGGGTAAACTAACATATTTGTCATTTCACATAGTTATGCAGATTTTCATTCTTGTATTTTAAATAAGCTAATTACCAAGACGGTGTACTGTCTGTGTATACTTGAGAAATTGTGGAAATTGGCAAATTTATGGGGATATATATTTAATCTTGAATATTTAAGAGTATCTCCGGAATGAACATGCTTAATTTCATGTATTTAGGAATATGTGAGACTACATGGGAAATAATGCCAGAACCATGAAGAAAATCTTGAAAATATCATTTATATAGACTGTTATTGCCAGATCACTGAAATTCAGCAACAGATATCTGTAACACATTTCCTAGCAGTCAGTAGGGAGATTAGAGACGATGAACTATTGTGAAATAAGCAGCATCATCCCCAATTATAAAAAACGGCAGTTGCCTCACGAGTCCCCCAGAATCTACATGAAAGAAACCTCCCTGAGCTGATGTTGAACACTTGTTTCAGTTTAACACTTTCTTTTCTCTTTGAGATTGACAATAGGTGTCCATTTTCAAGTAAGATGAAATAGTTCTTGAAAAATATCCCCAAAGTCTTTGCAAACAAGGGTGACATATTCTTGTGCTCAAAGGCAGACACATGCCTAGCACACACGCAGCAATCTACCAGCCTACCACCATTTTTAGGAGTTCAAAAGTTAAGAAGGAAACCAAATGGAAGACGAGGAGATGCAGGAGGAGGAAGGAAGGTTGGCTGTTTTTCTCTGCTATTGAACATTCACACTGTTTCCTAGAGAGAAGAACCGAACAGTTCCCACAAAGGCTGTCAACAGCGTGTAGCGCCCTGCCCACCACGGAAAGTGTGGCCACCAGAATGCCACCCACGATGCTGTGGCGCTGGTGAAGGGTAGTCTTTATTTTTTTGCATTTAGAAAAATCTATTTAATATCTACTTGTGAAATCCCATCATTTTGATTATCTGCTTACGTTGTTGATAAATTTTTGTGGTTGTTAAACAAATTTCACACTTCAAAAAATCAAGTCTGTGTTTGTGGAGGTACCAAGTTACTTGGAAACAGAGCCTTTTAGCATTTTGATTCTCTGCTAATCCACTGACAATTCTTGCATGAATTTGACCATTGTGTATGCTTTTTGGTGGGATCTGATGTATATAAAATGTTGGCATTTCATATATGATGTGTATGAAACATTGGCATTTAAGTGATCCTTGCTTAGCCAGATGTCGAATATTTAAGAGGATCACCAGAATGAACGTGCTGAATTTCGTACTGGTCATCACCACTTCCTGATTTTTCACATCTTCAGGCTCTGCTCCCTCCAGGCCCACCCTTTGCCTCTCTTCATTCTGGGCCACAGACGATTTGTACCAACAATCAACAGAGGAGCATGCACATGTGGTGCACAGCTGAAGGCATGTTCGGTATCAGGAAGAGACGCTGTCCACGTGGCCATCGTCAGCAGGGGAGGCAGGCAGGGGTGATGTCACTGGGCACTGAGCTGGTCCTGGGAGCAGACCAGGCTGCATCGGTTTTTCTTCATATACCTTCGGCACATGGACAGATGGTGATCAGCTCTGTGTGCACAAAGGATCATTACAGATAAATACAGTCATCATTTGCTTTATAGTAAAAATAAAAAGAGATCTAATCCTTACATACATGTAAGATGAGAGTCTTTTAAAAAGCATTTCTTACATATAAATAGTGCATTATGCCTCTGTTTTGTTAAGGGTTCTATTTTTCTAGCTGTGTATACCATGTTATCAGAATTCAATCACAAACACAACAAATATCTTTTGGAACTTTTACGATAAATAAGGCTGTGAGAGTTACAGCAAGGAAAAACATGATCTTTGCCCTCAAGGAAATGTTATTTTTCATAAATTTTACTAAAAATTTTATCGTTGTCATTATTTGTTTTATGCATTACTCATACCCAGGGGAAATAAACATGGTCTGTGAAAGCCTTACATTGTTGATACATTTCTGTGGTCAAAACAAATTTCACACTTTAAGAAAATGAAGTATATGTTTGTGGGGGAACAAGTGACTTTGAAAACAGAGCCTTGTAACCAACAGTACCCTCAATCACAATTATTCTCTTTAATCCTTTCTGCAAAGTAGCCATAAAAAGTTACACAGCACCCATAAAATTACAGAAATTGTCTATAAAATCATACTTTTAGAGAAACTCATATGTGAATCATAAACATATTTATATGTACACAAACAAGTGGTCCTGGGGAATGGACAATTTACTTTTTATAAGAGAAAATGACCCCAGAACTCAGCTGTGTACCTTAGAGCTGCTGTTAGCTTTACATCACTGATTACAGAAGATAACCAGCTCTGAGACAGTCATGTTGCTGAGGACACAAGGGGCAGAATTTGCAGTATGTTATGTCAGGAAAGGACTTTATCAATCCTCTGTGCCAAAGATAGCCAAACTGTTATCTACCAGCAGAGCTTAGCCTTAAAATGAAATATGACATGCAAAGCAGCTGAAGGTTGGTTTGGAAAGCCCAACTCCACATAGGGTCCACTTTCAGGAGCTTCTAACCAGTCACTGAGCCCAGGGAAGTGAAGCTGGCTGAGAAGACCAGCCCTTGACCAACAAGAAGTCTATGTGCCCCAGCGATAAGCTCCCTCTAAATGGAGACCCAACTAAGTCAGGACCAAAAGCCAGCTCTCCAATCTCCCATCTCCCATCCAGGAGTCATTTCCTCCATACTAAATTAGAGGTATGCATTTTTCTATGTGGAAAATATGCAGGATTATTTAGAACAGAACAGTCTTATCTTTGACCTAAAATCATACAGCACTTTTTCATTTCACATGTGAAAAGGGATCTATAGTTTAAATTGTCCTGGGATTTAAAGTGTTCAACATTTTTAAAATCCAGTCATTTAGAAAAATGTCTATTTTCCATTATATTTCTAATTTTGAGCCATTCATAATTTGTATTATAATGCAGCTTGTATTTTTTTATTGCATTTTACTCTTTATTACTGAAACTGCTCGTTTTCCCAAATGAGTTGTTAGTCATTTCTTTCTCATTATTTGGAGGTAGAAGGAGTCCTTGATTCATCATAAAGTCTTTGGACTCTGATAGGCCAGGGTTCGAGCCCTTGCTCTGCCCATGGGAATCCTGGCAGTGTTATCACTGTTCCCTCCACTCATCTAGAGTGTGCAGATACTTACTTCATTGACCTGCGAGCCATACACGGCACATTAAATGCTTAAAATTAGTTTTTGTAATAATATACCTTATGCGTATTTTTATGTCTAAGAATTTTTTATTTGGTGCTTGTAAGCATTCTATCCAGTAAGTCTTTGTCCATCAAAGTTTCTGTTTTTAAAAATCCCATCTGCACTTACATTTTATAAAGTCTTGGTTAAACTTTTATTATTAATTAATTGTTCAAAATGCACCTTAAAATGTTATTAACATGTTATTTTCTGAAAGAAAGATGTCAACTTTAGTGATTTTTAGAAGGAAAATATTAACTAACCACTACATTCATATTTAGCAGCCAAGCAAGCTCATAAAGTGTTACAGTCAAGAACCAAATTATGCAATTTGGGGGAAGAAATGTTCGTTCACGCTACTTAATAGCAATTTTCAATTTCACCAGAAACTGAAGTTGTTAATTTCTTTATTTAAAAAAATTTCAATAGCTTTTGGGGTACAAGTGGGTTTTGGTTACATGGATGAATTATACATAGTGGTAAGTTCAGAAATTTTAGTGTACTCGTGTCATGTGAGAGATGTACATTCTATCCAATATGTAGTTTTTTATTCCTCACCCCCTTTCCACCCGCCTGCTTCTGAGTCTCTAAAGTTCTTGTCTTACTCTGTATGTCTTTACATTTTCATAGCTTAGCTCCCACTTATAAGTGAGAAGCTACAGCATTTGTGTTTCCATTCATGAGTTATGGAGTTGTTATTTTCTAAATTCGTTCCTGGGCAATAAACTAACCCAAAACTTAGTAATACATTTTTTGTAAGGTACAAATTCTGCCATCATAAAATGATTTAGTCATGAAAATGAGATGGGGTGCCCTGCTTTTCCATGCCCCAACTTTGTAAGGCTTGCTTTCCTGATATTTTCTGTGTAGCTGTCCCAAGCCACACAGGCAAGAAATGCCACGTGTCTCTTCTGTGCGTGGTGCTCAGCAGTGATCACCAGAGGAGGGGTGTTTGGGACTAAGCAGCCTAACAGGTGGGGATGCGAGCGACCCTCAGATGTTCTATTTGCAATGGAAAAACACAGGGAAATACAGAAAGCAAATAGATGGTGTGCTTGCTTTCATATCACATGATCAAAATTAGATATCTTTAGCCTTTAATATGCAAATTATCTTGCTTAAATAGCAATGATGTTGGCTTATGCTGTTTATGATGTGTCTTGAAGTTTAATTTGACATGTGTGTGTTCTGAGACCATGCCAATGGCTCTGACAGCCCAGCTGAGGTCGCCCAGCCCAGAGAACCCCACATTCAGCCCCCCGCCTTTCCCCACATCATCTATTTGTTCCCATTCATGATTTGCATGTTTATGCCCTTGTCTAACTCACTCTTCTTGTATATGGAAATCCTGATGGCTCAGATCTAACCTTCTCTATTTTTGAACCTTCTTTGCAAGTGATTAACGATGGCTTGAAATTAAGAAAAAAGCACCTGATAAATGCATTAACATAATCATTAAAAAAAATACGTCAGAATATATAAAGTCAATATTTATAATGAAATAATCATTAATCTTTATAAGAGCACAAAGTCTTGTGTTAACACTTTAGGACACTGGTAATTTTTACTGTTTGCTGAAAATGTTTTCAATGCACAGTCAGTTCTCTGTATTTGTGGATTCCCCATCCATAGATTCAACCAACCAAGATTGAAAATATTCAGAAAAAATTAATTGCATTTGAACAGAACGTGTCGACACTTTTCCTGCCATTATTTTCTAGGCAATCCAGAAAACAACTGGATAGCATTTACACTGAATTCGGTGTTATGAGTAATCTAGAGTTGATGTAAGTGAACAAGAACACGTGCACAGATCATGTGCAGATACTGCACCATTTTACATCAGGAACTTGAGCACGTATGGATTTTGGTATCTCCAGGGGTTCTTGGAACCTACCTCCCATAGATACAGGGGTCAATTGTACACACGTGAATTTTCAAAAGCTTATAATACATTCAATTAAATTCCCAATGGGGGCTTAATCATTTTAGGCGTTCTAGAGTTTTGCATATCCTGATATAATTAATATGGTTCTGGTGACGGAGATGGGAATTAATAAGCAGACACTTGATTCATGAAGACACTGTGATTCCTATTTATCATAGAAAATAATGGTGTTCAAAGATAGTAAAATTAAATCAACAGATTACTTCCATTAGAAAAGGAACCTTTCTCTTTGCATTTTTCTGTCCATTCCCTTGTTGCCACAAAAAGGTTCCTACAGAGCCAGAGCTTCCCTCTGAGGGCCTGAGCTGGGTTGCACACAGACCTACAGAGCCTGAGTGAGCAGGCACAGGTGGGAAGCTGGAGGGAGGTTGCACCACCTGGAGGGGCCCTGTGGCTGGACCGCATCCCACAGCACCCTGCATCATGGGAACACAATAAGGCCAGATTCACGCTTTTAATAGAAGTTGAAAGTTCATACACTTATATAAAAACATCCCTCCCAGCATTTTGGGAAGCCAAGGTGGGTGGATCACGAGGTCAGGAGTTCGAGACCAACCTGGACAATATGGTGAAACACTGTCTCAATAAAAACACAAAAAGTTAGCTAAGCGTGGTGGTGCACGCCTGTAGTCTCAGCTACTTGGGAGCCTGAGGCAGAAGAATCTCTTGAATCCAGGAGGCAGAGGTTGTAGTGAGCTGAGATTGCGCCACTGCACTTTAGCCTGGGCAACAGAGTAAGACTCTGTCAAAAACAATTTTTTTTTCCAATGTTTAAATGTTAGCTGAATTTTTTTAAAAAATTGTGTAAGCCACACAAAACCCTTCTGGTGTGGAGAGACCTTCCATCTGTAGCCCCTAACATCTGCCATAAGCAGAAGGCTCTGCTTCAGGCAGTACACAGTAGTGGCGTGCTCTGGCTCTCTCTGACTCTGGACTTTGTCCTCAATGCCAGGCGGCCAGCCCTTGTGCCCTGACACAGGGGGAGGGGCATCCTACTTAAGACACTGGGTCCTTAGCGGGTTGAAATTCTCAGAGGCATCTCAATTGAGACACTGTGTCCCTGGTGAGAGACTGGAACAGAAGCCACCCAAATGCTGCACAGCAGGCTTAAAAATGAAAGAAAACGTAGAATACAGAAAAGGCCTAAATTGTAAGCAGTTGCCAATAGATTTTCACTGTGGCAGGAGAAGGCAGACAGTGCACTCCATAATCACAGAGAGAGAAAGCACCTTCAGTTGGAGACCCATCCGCTAGACCAGGGCTTTGCAAGACAGGGTGACATCATAATTTGTTTTTCATGCCTGAATCCACATAAACACGTAGGCGATACCTAGAGTATTCCAGAATTGCGTGTGTGTCTGTGTGTGTGTGTGTGGATGCTGTGTCAGCGTATCTTCATAATAACCTTATCAAGCACCTGGCGCTAGGACATCCCTTTCAGGATCATCAAGAAGCATCTCCTGACGGCTTTGCTCAGCACCCATCCCCTGCACCCTGTTTCCTTACAATTTCAGTTGTTAAAATAAGAACAAACGCCTCATCCTCTTCATGGTTTCTAATGAACTGAACCAAGATAATTTATATATTCGAGTTTTTAAAGTTGTAACATATTTTGATTCCATGTGATTGATTTCGAGAACTTTGATCCAGCTAAGCAGTATTCCATTTATTTTTTATCTATATAAATTTGGAAATTCGCTTATTTGTTTGATGGTTTCAATTGTTTGTTACAAATTGCAAAAGTTAATATAACAGTCATAGGGTAATATAATCCATCATTGCATTATGTATTTTAATACAGAAGATGAGAATAGAAATTACATAGCTATAGAACACATTTCATGTATATGTATGACTGGCTAGAAGTTAACTTCATTGGATATTTTATAAATTCTAAAATTATATAGACATCATTTCAATGCTATACATTAAAGTATGAAACTCTCTAACAGTTAGAATATTTTGTATTATTTTAGCTAAAAAGAAATGCCAACAGGCTGCTATTTCGGCTGCCTCTGTTCAGTACTGTCCAAATGAATCTTCAATAAAATAAGATTGCTTTTAAGAATCCCAAGTTGTCTAAGAAGATTGAACTGAGGAGACTACATTTTCATCAACACGTGCACATTTTCTCTGTCGGCCATCCAGACACACATACAAAAACAAACTTGTAATGAGCGGGTACTTTATCAAGCCCTTTCGCCATCCTTCATTAAACGACAGAAAATTGCTCTGTGCTGGGTTTGTCAATGCAGCTTTCCCTCCCAGAAACTCATTTGTTTCACAGGCTAGCACCGAATATTGCAGGGATTTGCAGATTTTAAGTGACAAATTGTGCCTAAGTTTACATTGCTCTCAGAGTTGTGGTTTGTTTTGGCTTGTTGGGGTTTTGTTGGCATGATTTTTAAGGACCTGGTGACAGTGGGTGGCCCTGTGTCTCTCCCCTGTGCTGCCGACCCTGGTGTGCCATGACGGCCAGGCTCTGCTGTGTGATCTTTTCCCTCTGGATGACGGTGTTTAACTGGCTCTTTTCTCCGAAAACAATCTCTATGCAAGGTGTGATATATGTGGCTAGTTTAGCCTAAAAGCACAAACAAAATGGGAAAAGTGTTCTTTCATTGCATTCCTTCTGTTCTTCATTAAATCTTATTGAATTTGTCATCTTTTTATAATTGCACTTACACATAATGGTGGTGAAAGGATTTCAGTTTCTTTTTTTAATGAGTTAAAAACTTAACAATTTTGCACCTTCTGCAAGAATAGCTCTTTTGAGCATTTCAGACCAAAAACCCCCCCCAGACAACAGCGACGGTGTAGCTTTGCCAGGCAACACTTTGCCTGTGGGATTATCATCGCTGTAAATCATTGAGCTTTGCTGCTTCGTAACATCAAGGGTGTCATGTGTGGGGCTGTGGCTTGTTGGAGTGGTCATTATTTATTCATACCAAAAGATTAGCCAAACACTCTAATGGTGGGAATTCTATTGTAAAGGTGAGTCAATAGAGGCAACGCTAAGGGTACTTGGTGGGGTTCAAGTGGACAGAAGATGAGAGCTTTCAATACAGACATGGCAGAACTCAACTGCCACCTTTACATATGCTGTGACTTTCCAACCAAACAAATGGAGACCGGCTTCGGACCGAGCCTGGAGCAGCCCATGCCCTTTAATTGCCATTTACATTGCAGAGAATCATTAATTTCTAATTCACCTATTACTCACTCTCCTTAGTATGCTATGTCGATGTCTGTATGGAGGCAGTGAAATAAATATGGTTTCCACCTTGCTTGAGCTACGTACTTTTTTTGATTTTTTTTTTTTTTTTTTACCTTAACAGACTACTTTCCACCCATAGCAGGTTTAGGGCTCTTGTTTAGATATGATTTATGATGCTACATTAACCCTTCATTGACCTAGAAATGCCCTAATATTAAAACGTTTGACACATAGAAAATCAAAAGCCGTTTTATTGAAAGTGCTATTGTCCGCATCATAAGTTTCCTCAATGTGATGCCACAGTTACACCATCAATTTCCAGCTACTATTGAGCACTGTATTGAAAAACTAATGGACAGAATCCTTTGTCATTTCTGTCCCAGTGACCAGCAAATAGCTCAGAGAAAGCCTCTCCCTCCACATCACTGCAGGCGTTTCTGAAAGGCACATCCAGGATAACACATTAGCGTTTATTCGAGGCTGAGGATGAATTGCAGAGGGTCCTTTTGTTTGCTTACACCTGGGCCTGCCCAAAGTTGTGACTTTGTTCTTCCTAATTTCTTAACAGGGAATTCATTTAAATGAAAGGGGCTGATGGGTGCATGCCTCTTTTAATACATAAGAATGTTTACCAGCTTCAGGGCAGGAGGTACAAACTTGCAAGAGGAAGTGTGATTTAAATACAGCTCACACTTTATTCAATAACGTTAGGAAGACTGAAGTGAAGGTGGAAAGGGCGTATTTGCTGCTGGCTAATATTCATCTAGTAAGTACCAGCATGAATCTCCCTGGTCTTAAAACCCTGTGCTCTGTTCCTTTAAGGGGAGACACTTCTGTGGTCTCAGCCCTGGGTTACTCGGAACTAGTGCAGAGTAACCGGGTTAACAAGTTTCTCCAAACATAGTAAACAGGAGCTGGCACTGAGTTCTGCTCCGAGCAAGAAGTGAGGGGGAAAGGGAGTGTCCCCACAGTCAGGAGTACCCAATGGAAGCAAATCATCTGCACAGGGAAGGAGTGGGCTCAATGCACATTCAGCACACATTTGACGAAAAAACAAACAAACAAAAAAAGCACTGTCAGTGGGTGGAAGTCCGGAAAACACTACATGCCCCTTGACAAACAGCTCTGGCTGGACGACAGGGTCTGTGTGGAAACCCCGCTCCCCGAGGTGCGCGGGCGCTGTGGCAGGGCCTTGCAGGGCCAGCCTCAGGCATCTCTGCTTCCCACTGGCTTCCGCAAACCTAAAGCCCTGTTTGTATTTGATTGGTCATGAATGACATGCAAATGCAGGGGTGAAAGAGCACTTTAAGACCTCCGGCATGAAATTTAAAATTGAATCCTGTCAAATCATAGGAACTCAAGTGTAATTCTCCTTGTGCGGATGACAGCAGGCTAATTAGTAATACCAGGGAGCGTCCCCCTTCACCTTTAGGGTCACAAGCCAATGTACTTCCCTTGTTTATTAGCTTAACACAAAGAGTCATTATGGTAATCCCACCCCTCCATGGGGTCTGGGAGGTTTTTTTTTTTTTTTTTTTGGTCTCACTTTGATTCTGGGTAATAAAACTTTGTGAGTAAATGTATTATAATGTGGTTTTGACAATCTTTTAACTAGTATTTATAATGCATTTGAAAGTATTTGTACATGAAAGTTGTGAACATGGCACTTCACAAAATCCTGCTGATGGCCTTTCTAGCTTCTCTCCTGTAGAAGAAAGGAGGTAAGAAGGAGGGAGAAAGAACAAACCCGTGCCCTCTTCATTCACCAATTATGGTTTCTGTTAAAAAATTAGAGTCTCCAAGTATAATTACTTCCATGTATATCTTGTGGCTAAACTTACTCTTTTTTTCTGCACTGTACTAAACTGCTTTAGCTATTTTATAAGAGCTAAGTATTTCACTAAGCTCTTGCAATATTGAAAGAATCTATATTCTGAGAATTTGAAAACATGTCAGCCCACCTAAATTACATATTGATCAGGTTTAATTGCATGCCACCCATCAGTATTAGGTTTGAAAATTCATAAAAGAGAAATAATGTACTCTTTGTGGATGATTACTTCTGGGGCATTGAAATGAATTCCATCACTTAACCTGGGCTGAGACAGATTATTGAGCCCTGCCATCTAAGCGTTCAGAGACCGGTGCAGCCGAACAACTGTTTTCAACTATCAGAGAACAGCAGAGTGCAAACAGTATAAATTTATATAGATTTTCTTTTAAGGAAAATAGCAAAGTAAAACATTAAAAGTAAACATCCATTTCTCAGTTGCTTCCTGAATTACCCCGCTCATTGTCTCCTCACATCAACCTGCATTTTTCATCCTTTCTGGGCATCCTTTTATTTCAAGCAGTAATTCACATCTTAATTAATATACAGTAATCAAAGAGATAAGCAAAGATAAATGATTCACAGCTTGTTAAGGTTAATTTTTTATGCCAGTGCATAAAAGGATTTTAACGCTGATTCTTTAGGGGACTAGCCATTTAATTTTCATAAAAAACTCTGAAGTTTCACATTGTCCATGGTGAATACTCTTGCAAAGCTTTCTTCTCACGAAGGTCACGCCGGCTGAGAAAATGAGTTCGTCATTAGTTTTCAGGGTGCTCTTTACGTTTAGAAATTACGTTTGCTGGTATTGGTTGTGTTTTGAGAAATTGTGCTTATGTATGTTTTTCTTTACAGATTATCAATACAAAGTAAAAAGAGCCAGTTAAAATCATTGGGCTTACTTGGATAATAGTTTAAGAGCTACATTTTATTTAGACACTTTGAGGTAATAAATATCTGTGGGCATAATTAACTGTCTTTATCTAGGTCTAGTCCTACAGATGCTGTTTTAGGACCTTCCGTATTGTCTTTTATCAACGTTAGCGTTGAGTTCCGCCTGGGACGTTATCTGGGTCTGTGAGGTAAGCCCGGACTTGCTTTTAAACAGCGCCTTGTTATATATGTAGCCACCGAACAGCTGCATCCCTTTGTCTTCTCCTGGGCACATACAAAGCATCATGTTTTATTCCTTACGAAGCAAAGGTAACAGTGGCCAAAGGAACTGACAGATCTGACTTCATTGTTTATTTGACTGAAATCACAGTGTGGGAGGTAGAAAATGACTGTCCACAGGGGCCAAGGGGCATGGTTGTATCTTGAGTCTTTACTAAGGTCACAATTGCATCAGGATCTGGACAGAGAATCTGCTGTCTACTCTAAGACAACCCAGAAAGCACATCTGAGTGTTTCTGCCTCTCGGTTGATGGCAAATGCCGGTTCTGAAGCATGGGAAGAATGGCCTGTACTTAGCATCTAATACTGTAAACCATATCGACACAGGGGTGTGTGTTGATGTTGTCGTTTTGCAACATTCTTAATAAGAAAGTGAGGGGAAGAGAGAGAGAAATGCCACACAGCGATTCTCCTGTGGGAGGCCAGCCTGCCATACTTCCCACACGGGAGCCAGCTGACCATGCAATCAGATCAGCTAAAGTTGTTGAAATGTCCTCCACGTTGTATGAAAGGAAGGTGGTTTCACTTTGCTAATCTACTACCTGTTAGACTTCTCGCCGAGTTCAAGGAGGAAACAGAGACCGGAGTGTGGAAATTAAAAGCCAATTTATTCAGCTCCCGGGCGAGGTTCTATGGTCCTGGAAAGGGGCCAAAGAAGTCGCGCTTCTCTTCTTGGGGCGCAGGGTTTTCGCAGGGTTTTTTGTTTTTTTTTTGAGACGGAGTTTCGCTCTTGTTACCCAGGCTGGAGTGCGATGGCGGGATCTCAGCTCACCGCAACCTCCGCCTCCTGGGTTCAGGCAATTCTCCTGCCTCAGCCTCCTGAGTAGCTGGGATTACAGGCACGCGCCACCATGCCCAGCTAATTTTTTGTATTTTTAGTAGAGACGGGGTTTCACCATGTTGACCAGGATGGTCTCGATCTCTTGACCTTGTGATCCACCCGCCTCGGCCTCCCAAAGTGCTGGGATTACAGGCTTGAGCCACCGCGCCCGGCCGGGGCGCAGGGTTTTATAGGGAATAGAGGTAGCTGACTGACTACGGGGGAAACAAAGACAAGGTAGTTCTACTGGGTATTAAAAGACTGGGGACGGGCGAGGTGAACAAAGCGGGGGCATTTCCCCTGGGTATGAAGGGAGTGAGCACGGACGAGGGGCTGGCCGAGGACGTACGGGGTAGCTACCATAGGGCAGGTTCTCGGCGGGCCTTTTCAAAATTTCTGGCGGGTGCAGGGCTGAGATCGGAATGCGGAAATGGGCAAGGAGGAGCCCGCGTGGAGAGGGCAAATGCTGAGCGATGTGCTCAGAAAGATGACGTAGTTTTTAGGCGGGGAGAGAGACGGGCGTGTCCATTCGGCTCCCAAGGAGGCACCGGCCTTACACTACCTATTTCTAATTAGTTATGCTGTACAAGAACACATTTACCCGAATCATCCACTGGGCAAATAACGTTTTTCCGAGACTCTACTGCAAAACAAGAAAAAAGAGTATATCCAGGGAAGACTTGGAACGCTTTTTTTTTTTTTAGGACTCATGAAATTCTTCCCTGGTAGGTTGCCATTATGAGTCAAGGAAGAATTGATTTTACTTCTGGCTATTCAGACACAAAGCACAAACCAAAGTATTCACGAAAAGAAATTATCTTAGACCGTAACCAGTTATAGGGTGAGGGACGTCAGGCGGAGGAAGAGGAAACTCTCTTAACGATAAAAAGAGAATGAGAACTGAAAATGAGCAAAATAAAACATACACAAAGACCTGAATCAGGATGACCCTTAAAGAACTGATGCAGCCTATGAATCATATCTACATAAAATGGAAATATAATATAAAGGACTTTGATTGTTCTTTAAATTGTTGGTGGTCCTGGCAAGGCGAGATACAGATGAATGAAGAGTAAACAACATTCTGTTGTTCATTGGGTCGAAGGTGATTCAAAATGTGAGTCCACTGGACGAAAACCAGGCGTTAAACTATTCTCATTATTGTGGTGGTGGTGTTGGTGGGTGATGGTGGTGATGGCATTGGTGTTGGTATTGGTGGTGATGTTGGTATTAATGGTGATGGTGTTAGAAGAGGTGGTGGTGTAATGGCAGTAGTGGTTGATGATGCTGGTGGTGATGGTGTTGTAGTGGTAATGGTAGTGCTAATGATGCTGGTGGTGGTGGTGGCAGTAGTGATGGTGATGATGGTGTTCGTAATTGTGGTGATGGTGTTGGTGGTGATGATGGTGGTGGTGATGGTGATGATGATGATGGTGATGGTGGTGGCAGAGGTAATGGTTACGATGGTGATGGTGGTGGTGGTGGTGATGATGGTGATGGCAGTGGTGGTGGTGGTAATGGTGATGGTGGTGACGATGATGGTTGTGATGGTGGTAGTACTGGTGATGGTTGATGATGGTGGTGATGTTGGTGGTGGTGATGGTGATGATGCTGGTTGTGATGCTGGTGATGGTTGTGGTGATGGTGATGATGGTGGTGATGATGATGATGATGGTGGTGGTAGTGTAGTGGTGGTGATGATGATGATTGTGATGGTGGTAGTGTTGGTGATGGTGATGATGGTGATGGTAGCGGTGGTGATGGTTGATGGTGGTGATGGTGATGATGCTAGTTGTGATGGTGGTGATGGTGATGATAGTAGTGATAGTGGTTAATGGTGATGGTGGTGATGATGGTGGTGGTGATGATGATGATGGTGATAGTAATGGTGGTGATGGTGGTTGTGATGGTGGTGGCAGAGGTAATGGTGGTGATGTTGATGATGGTGGTGATGGTGATGATAGTAGTGATAGTGGTTAATGGTGATGGTGGTGATGATGGTGGTGGTGATGATGATGATGGTGATAGTAATGGTGGTGATGGTGGTTGTGATGGTGGTGGCAGAGGTAATGGTGGTGATGTTGATGATGGTGGTGATAGTGTTGGTGGTGGCGATGGTAATGGTGATGATGCTGGTTGTGATGGTGGTGGTGGTAGTGGTGGTGATGATGATTGTGATGGTGGTGATGGTGGTGGTGGTGATGATAGTGGTGATGGTGATGGTGTTGGTGGTGATGGTGGTGGTGATGATGATGGTAGTGGTGATGATGGTGATGGTGGTGGCAATGGTGATGGTGTTGATGGTGGTTGTGAGGGTGGCGGTGGTGGTGATGGTGATAGTGGTAATGGTGATGATGGTGATGGTGGTGGTGGTAGTGGTGGTGATGATGGTTGTGATGGTAGTAGTGATGGTGATGGTGATGATGGTGGTGATGATGGTGATGGTGGTGGTGGTGGTGGTAATGGTGATGGTGGTGACGATGATGGTTGTGATGGTGGTAGCGGTGGTGATGGTTGATGGTGGTGACGGTGTTGGTGGTGGTGATGGTGATGATGCTGGTTGTGATGGTGGTGATGGTGGTGGTGATGGCGATGATGGTGGTGATGATGGTGGTTAATGGTGATGGTGGTGATGGTGGTGGTAGTGGTGGTGATGATGATTGTGATGGTGGTGGTGGTGATGATAGTGGTGATGGTGATGGTGTTGGTGGTGATGGTGGTGGTGATGATGATGGTAGTGGTGATGATGGTGATGGTGGTGGCAATGGTGATGGTGTTGATGGTGGTTGTGAGGGTGGCGGTGGTGGTGATGGTGATAGTGGTAATGGTGATGATGGTGATGGTGGTGGTGGTAGTGGTGGTGATGATGATGGTTGTGATGGTGGTGGTGATGGTGATGATGGTGGTGGTGGTGATGGTGGTGATGATGGTGGTGGTGATGATGGTGGTGGTGGTTGTGGTGATGATGGTGGTGATGGTGGTTAATAGTGATTCTCAGCTGCCTCTTAGGGGAAAGCAATGTGAAGAGTTGAAGTCACTTCAGCAGGGTGCTTGTAGATGACACAGGTTAGAAATACAGAAATGATAAACAGAGCCTCAGGGGAAGACTCTCCACATAAATGGAATGACCAACCTCCAAAAGAATTCATTGGCACTGAAATAGCCTCTAACTGTTCAGAATTTTCTAAACAATTATCCTAAATGAAAATCCTTGCACTTGGGAAGGCAACAGAGAAGAGTGGAAATAGCACATGCGCTCTGATGCAAGAAAACTAGGCATCCAAAACCCAGCTCTCACTAATTGTGTGAGCATGGCCAATTTTCTTGGCCTCTCCCAATGTTGTGCTCTTCATCTGTAAAATGGTAGTCTCAATAGTTTGGCCAAGTTTATTATTTTGCTTAAAATGAATATTGTCTAGCATTGGTGTGTATTAGGCACTTCATAAAAATGTCCTTTTCACCATCTAATCAATCAGTTATGAAATGTATTACAGAATCTAGATTTGGAGGTGGATTATTGAAAGAGTTGGTTTTCCAGTTGCCTGTAAGTCTATAAAAAATTAAGAAGTCCCCATTGTGAAAACAGGATGAGGAATGGGGGAATCAAGACTAAGGGAAGCTCATCATCTTTGAACGTCCCATTTCCTTTTGACTCTGGGGAAAATTTATGCCACTTTCTGCTTTACAACTCTTTGCCACCCTCAGAATCTAATCAAATACAAGAACTTTCTGTGTAAAAAGCAGCTCATCTAATGATGAAATTAAGGACTTGTACTTAATTACAGCAATGTCACACTGTAAAACAATATTTGAGACAATGAGAGGAACATGGTGGGCAAATTATTAAATTACTGTGAAATTTCTCTTGGCTTGATTTTAAATTCTAAAACATAAAAAAATGATTATGCACTTTCTGTAGTTATTTGAGGATATTTTATATAATGCCCCATTTAAGTAATCTTTTCCATACATAGGATGCACATTGTATTTGTATCAATGGCTTATTTGTTTGTAAGTGAGGAAGGCCTAAATAAAACTCGATTTGCAAGAAAGATATTTTTATTAAGGCAAGTGCCCAAACTGCAAGACTTTGAAAGGAAAGCAGAAATGCCTGAATTCAGAGAACTGGTTATTTCCATCTTCTATCTTTTGAGGGTGGGGGTTGGCTTGGAGAATACTAGAATAAGAACCCAGATTTTTCCAACCTGTGTTAGCTTTCCTTTGATTAAGGATGGTAAAGGATATTATGGTTTGGATAAGCATCCCTAGTCAAACTGCATGGTTGGAGTTGGGAGAGAGGAGTCTTAAAATGAGCTGCATTCTGGAGTAGACAAAATAAGAATTACGATTCTCAGTTTGCTTATTTGAGATGGAATCTCACTCTGTCATCCAGGCTGGAGTGCAGTGGTGTGATCTCAGCTCACTGCAACCTCCATCTCCAGGTTCAAGGAATTCCCCTGCCTCAGCCTCCTGAGTAGCTGAAACTACAGGCATGTGCCACCATGCCTGGCTAATTTTCGTATTTTTAGTAGAGACAGGGTTTCACCATGTTGGCCAGGCTGGTCTCGAACTCCTAACCTCAGGTGATCCACTCACCTTGGCCTCCCAAAATGCTGGCATTACAGGCATGAGCCACTGAGCCCAGCCAAGAATTATGTTTTAACCATAAGTTATTTTATTCTCATTCACAAAAGCCACCAAACCAAATATTGTATAGTTACTATAAATTAAAATATTAAATTATGATATGACTATAAAAGCCGATCCAGCGTGCATTTAGAATTTTGTATATCAATATAACCTGAAGAAATTGGACCAAATATTTAAGATTCAGGGAAATATTCAAATTCATCCAGCACCATCCATCATTTATTCTCGGTGTTGTTCTGCTCTGATCCTTGAAGTTCTTGGTGCTGTGAGGTTTTGCAGTAACAACCCCTCAATCTGGTGGATCAATCAATAACAACTTACGCCTTAGTACCCGAGAAGCAAAGTCTACTAAAGTCCTAATGTGCTTTTTGGGGCACGAAATTAAAGTGTGCCCGCAATTAACCAGCCTCAACTGTTCTCTCATGAATTCCAATGTGGCCCATGCCTTCAGTATACTGTAAATACTTCTCTTCTTGAGTGACTTTCTTGGGTAAATGTCTTTCACATCTCAAATCAGCCACAACCACATGCTATGGACTTCTTACCACTGCTTTACTGCATAGCTCATAGTGGCTAAGTTTGGAAAATAATGCTAAAATCACTAGCTTTGGGGAATAAAGGAAAATAGAATAAAATAAAAATAAACTCCTTAGTGTAGCCAATTCTTGAACTGGCATATAATCATAACTACTTTTACTTAATTGAAAGTTCTATCAAAACTTAAATATCCTTGTTACGGGTCAAATTGCATCTCCTCAAAAAGATATTTGAGAATCCCAAACTCCAGTACCTCAGAATATGCCCAGACTTTGAGACAAGATCTTTATGGAGGTAACCAAGTTAAAATGAGGTCACTGGGGAGGCCCTAGTCCAATATGACTGAGGTTCTTCTACAAAAGTTCTTCTATCAGGTGCTCTTTAGAATATAGAGGGAAGAAGATGTGAAGAGACACAGGGAGGAGACAGCTGTCCACATGCCAAAGAGAGAGGACGAGAACGGGCGGTCCCACGGAGCCCTCAGGAAGAGCTAAGCCGGATGACACCTTGGCTTTGGAATCCCAGCCTCCAGAACTGTGAGGACACAGATCCCCGTTGCTCAGGCCCCTCCGTTGGCGGCACTTTGGTGTGGCATCTCTAAGGAGCCAGATGAACCCTAGGGGAGCCAGACATCCTAGACAAGTAGGTAAAATATAAAATACTGGGGTAAGCTCTGGGACCTGAAAACCTGATGCTCTCCTAAACTTCCCAAACCACAGAGAGAGCGCCTATCTTGACATATTCTTTCATATAAGAAGAGACAGGCCACTTTCCAAAATGAAAGGATTGCATGTGCACAGCAGAATATTTCAGACCCTCCCTGTATGTCATAAAGAAGAATGCAAAAATCACCATCGATATCAGGGGCCGTGGATTCCGGCAGCTTCTTTTATTTGTCTTTTACCTGTGTGACGGTCTCTTAAATTACTCTAAGAATACAAAGGAAACTCTTAATGTTTTCATTTGTTACCTTTGTTAACACTGTTTCTCAGAGATGATTAACTGTTGTGTGTGTATGTGTGAATGTGTGTGGCGTGTGCACAGTGCATGTACATGAGTGTGAGTGTATCCACACGCACACACAGCCCTCCCTCTGTATCCTACCAATTTTCCTTGGAGATCTATTGATCCCTGGTTACTGATTCCCATTCATATTTCAGGGTCTGGATTGATCAGCACTGGTCTCTAGGGCCCATTTGCCCAGCCCAGACGTGAATTCCCAATGCCCTTTCAAGGACTACTTTGGGCTTATTCAGGAAAGAGAAGGGATGTGTGAGTGGGTGGGTAGCATTTTACATTTTGCAGAACGCACAGATAAAATTAACTCTGGGTTTCCAAGCACCTATTTTTTCTTGCGATTCCCAAATACTTGTTTCCAAAACACGTGATCTGGTTTAGGGGATGCTCCCACCCCATCCACACACGGGGGTCCCTTCACACCCTCTCTTATGTGAAGGCGTTTTCTGGGGCTGCAGACAGCGCGCCGACCGTGAGCACGCCCTCCATGCTGCGTGGGTCCTCGGCAGCCCCCCTCCCTGCCCCGAGCGAGTCTGCCCAGAACCCTGACCCGCTTTCCCCAGCCGCTGTCCCTGCTCTCTTGGGGTCCTGGAAACAGTCCACCTCGGCAGGAAAAATTCACCTTTGTGACGGAATGTGTTCTCTTTCCTGGTCCACAAGGAGCTGTAGCTTCTAGGGCAAGACCTTCCCAGCGCCATATTTTCTCCTCCTCCCATCCATCTTCATCCGGGAAATTTAAGGGTTGATGTTCGAACTTCGCGGGCATGGGAAGAAACTAAGAGTCAATCACCCCTGCGGAAGTTTAAAGGAACTCCTTTCATTGGCCAGAGCGACTTGGGGAGGTGGGACTTCCTCCCCGGTGAATTCCCCGGCTCCTTCCCCCACGCCGAATTTCCGGCTCTCTGGAGTCCCCGCCCACGTGATGGGAGCTGTTTCCCTCCTGGATTTTCCCTGTGGGGTCCCACTTCCACACTCTCATGGAAACTTTCTTCTTCTCCTGTTTCTCTCTGTCACTCTAAATAAATCGCTTTTCTGCAAACACTTTTGAGTCCGGCATTTACTGTGCACTGTGCCGTCGTCTTCGTCTCCCATTCTTGGGGAGTGATAGACCAAGAACCTGGAGAAACGTCCTCTCAGCGGGGCTGCGGGCTCCCCCGAACCCCAACAGAACATTTGGAGAACTCCTCTTTTGCCTTTGTGGCGCTGAAAGTTGCTCTGTGCTTTTGACTTTTGTTTCATACCTGAGCTTTTCTGCTTTAAAGCTTCCAGAGCTTCCTCATCCTTAAACTTTCGCAGTTGAAGAGTTCCTGAATCCCTAGTACTCTGTGTCTCTCTCCATATATGTGTGTTTAAATACTAATACATTATACATAGGAGTTAATTTAAGTGTATAAGTTAATTGACCAAACTATTTTAAATTAAAATACACATACAGTTGTATACATAATTTATTCTCTAATTATAGAGAGATGATAAAATAACATATAATATGCTTATAAAAAGTTAATTTTTTAATAAGTTTAAATTTTGCGTTATGACAAACTTTGGGAAGTAAAGATCCTCAGGGGCATGTGCCTTCAGGGTTCTCTCAGCGTGGAGCCCTTCCCTCCAGGCCAAAATCAAACCCATCTCCATTCTTACCGAAACTCTTGTAAATAGAAATTGCAGCTCCAGTACATAATTTGTTGTTTAAGCTCTACTTTGCAATAGAAATAATTTAAAGAGGAGGAAATTATTATTGCTATTATTGTTAAGGTAAGAAGGAGTTTAACTGCTTATTGGAAGAATTAACTGATTAGCTTACTATTCTATGTGTCCTCTTCCATCTCAGCCCCTGCAGCCAGGATAGGTCCAGCTTCCCAGGCGTGCACAGCTGCACCCCACGGCCACGGGAGGCACCTCCGGACAGCCACCACAGTGTCCAGCTGGAGCCCGGCCACGTCCCCCACCAGAGCCAGACTTCAGGGGGGTCCCACACCAGAAACTATGAGGAAAACGCACCTTTCAGTTGAAAGCCCGTTGGCGCCGACCCACACGCCACATAATGAGCCTCAGAAACAGGATGCTAGGAAGAAGAAGCCACACACAAAAGTGCACAGCCGCATGGTCCCGTTCATGTGAAGAGCACAGTCCACACACCTCACAGTCCCAATCATATGAAGTGCCCAAGACGGGCAAATCCACAGAGACACAACGTGAATTAGAGTGGCTGCCAGGTGCCTAGGGAGGGAAGAGGGAGAGTGAGCAGTGACACTTGCCAGGTGTGGGGTTCCTTTGGCGGGGAGAAGAACGTCCTGGAGTTGGGGCGTGGTGATAGTGGCATCATCTTCCTGTGACACTAACAGCCATGACACGTGCACTTTAGAAGGCTGCGTTTCACGATATGTGAATTATTCTCAGTAAAATCAAGGTCTGTTCACCAGTTAGTACCGGGGTGCCGCCTAATGATTCAACTGCTTCTCCTCTCTCTGCCTTGACGAGCTGAGCTCCTCACCCTAGCCCCACATCTGCACGGAAGTGTGCCTGGCACACAGAGAAGAGGAAGCCTGCTGGACCTTTTCCCCCCAGGAAGGCCGGCGTCCTTGTTGTGCTGAGTCACTGGCCCCGCGAAGCACCTTTGGGGGCTGGCTCCCAGCTCCACTGCACGCACTGCACAGTTAATCCAGCACACAGCTCCTTGAAGCCTGGCTACTACCTGAGCTTCGTATTACCTGCATGTACCCGAAGCCTGGCTACTACCTGAGCTTCGTATTACCTGCATGTACCCGAAGCCTGGCTACTACCTGAGCTTCGTATTACCTGCATGTACCCGAAGCCTGGCTATTACCTGAGCCACACATGGAAGCAAACTATTGGAAATTGGGATGATTAATTTCATTTTGGAATATCGAGGGTGACGCTGAGATTGAGAAGTGAGTGAGTTTGTCAGCTAATGTATTCAAAGTTTCCATGAGAATCACTACGGATATTCCAGCTCTGTGCTAACTGGAGAAGCAGCCAGAGGCAGGATGAAACAGCACCAAGTCCTCTTCTTGAAGAAAGACAAAGCAGTCTCCTCAGAGGCCAGGTGATCTTGTTCTATTCGGAGCACAGGAGACAGAATGGAAGGAAAATCCATCTGCGCACAAATCAAGCATCTCCCCTCCTTGGCCTGGCTCTCACCTTCTCAGGTGAGGATTTCCACAGCCAGGAGGCACCTGTCCACGGCCGGCCAGCATTCCGCATGGCACACTGCGCGTGGAGATTAGAAAGCTACCTTGCAATGGCGGGATGCCACGAGTGACGCTTTGGGGCGCTTTGTTCTTTCTTGCTTGCCAACTACCTCGATTAGATTCAGTCTTGGTGAATGACTTGTAATTAATGAGTTACATGCACGGAGAAATCTAAATATCTACAAGCTTCTTTGAAAAATGTGCATTTATTCCAAGGAGATAGAGCTATACTTACAGATACTATATGATTTTCTGAGCTCTCTCTTGAAGTGTAGCAATGATCAAAACAATTTGGGTATAACCCTGCAGGGATGAAACCCTTCAAAGAGAAGATGTGATGGGAAATATGAAGGAATCAAAAGCCCCGGAGAGAGGACTTCTCAGTGTCCTCCCCTCCATTCCTGGGTGGGAGACGGATCACCTCCTGTGCACCCAGTGGTGAGAGGGTCTCCCTTCCTCTGCAGTCCTGCTTGCTGAGCACAGATTGCACCAGGGTGGGCCGTGGAGATGGACAGCAGTGTGTGAGTTCCATAGCCCCCCTCCCAGGAAAGGACTACCTGCACACTGTGAGGCCTACCTTCGGAAGGGGAGCAGAGTGAGCCTCAGGGCCATGGGGGGCAGGCTTTGTATACGAAGAGGATGGGTGCCCCTGGCTCCTGCCCATTGTAGGATGTGACTGGCTTGTTTGAAGAATTTCACAGACTGGCAGGTTGAGGAACAGGTGGGCACCATTGACCCGGCCGATGGGGCTCTCGTTGGATGGAGGCTTACCTGGGGGGAGCAGGAGAGCTCACTGCTAGGCACTTGGCCCCAGCAAAGCTCAGGCAGGTCAAGGCAGCCACAGACTCTCAGGCTTTCCAGTCCAGGTGGGGCCGGGCCCTGCCCCGAGAGCGCGGTGCAGCGTTCACTGCCTCAGTGCCTCAGTCCGTTCCCTGGGGAATAAGAGGCTGCTTTTCACACTACGGGGCCAGCCAGAGCCCGGCGCAGGGGCAGTCCTTGGAAACGTTTGTTGTAAAATATTTGCTGAAGCGAATACAGAAACAAAACTGGGATCTCTGAAGTCTACTCGTGAGTCGCAGCCCAGGACCCTCTTCGTGTGTGTTCTAAGGCGTTGTCCTGTCTAAGGCAGGAGGACGGAACATGGGGTCGGCAGGGCCTCCTCTCTGGGCATCTGTCAGTCAAAAGTTCATTTTAATGGGACCTCTCAGAGATGTTAATCTAAGCAGAGCCCTTTCACTGTTTGATGGCCTTTGAGACCCTCGCCTAATCTACTCCATTTAATCAGGAAGGTGCCCACCCTTGGACTTTCTCCTGTGCTAATTTTCCCATTATGGGAGCTTCCTATGAGTCCAGTTCTTACAGATCCTGCTCTGTGAGGTCACTACCACCCCCTGCACAAAACATCAATTTTTATATTATTTTAAATGCGTGGATGCTGGCATTGACTTACTTGTGATAGGGTGAGAGCTGGGAGATGTATTTATCTTTACGACCCCACTGAATAAAAACCACTGCGTGTGCTAATGCTTTAGTGGATGTGACTAGGTTAGGCTTCTGCAGAGGAGAGACCTGTGTAGTAAAGATACAAGCGTGGGGGCCAGACCTGTGACTGTCACCTGCAGAGACCAGCGCATGAGTGGGCGGGGCGGGCGGTGTCCTGGAGCCCCAGGCACACTGGCCTCAGAGGCTGTTGGCTCCATCTTGAAACTGAAGAGCCTAAACTCATAGCAGGGTAGCTTTCACCATAGATCGATTACGGTGTAAATGCATAAATAACCGTTTCCCTAAGATTTGCAGAAAAACAGATCTCAAGACTGCGTTAGTTTTGCCCTGTACCTGGAAACATAAATGCAGCCTTGAATCTGTATTTTCAAATCTTGAAAAATAAAATTACTTCAAAAGTACACATGGCTGGCCGGGTGCAGTGGCTCATGCATGTAATTCCAGCACAAGAGACTGAGGTGGGAGGATTGCTTGAGCCCAGGAATTTGAGACCAGCCTGCACAACATAGTGAGACCTTGTTTCATAGTGAGAGCCGTAGTGCATGCTTGGAGTCCCAGCTACTCAGGAGGCTGAGGTGGGAGGGTCACTTGAGCCTGGGAGGTTCAAGGCTGCAGTGAGCTATGATTGCACCATTGCACTTGAGCTGGCAACAGAGTGAGACACTCTCTCTCTAATGTATATGTGTATCTGTTATATACATACATATATGTTATATATACATGAGGCCATCATCCCTTAGGAGGCAAATATATCCATGGTGGGCATGAAGTCTGTGAGTGTCATTGTTATTAATTAAAGCACAGATTGAGTACTAATGCTGCCCGGATACCTCTGACACAGGATTTTCTCTGGATATTAGGATAGTAGCTGCTATATAGATACCACAGAACATGATCTATGCTACAGATGTGTGCTTTGGTGTCACGATGAACTGAATTTGAGTCCTGAATCTCCTGTTCTACTCATGACTTCTGAAAATTGGTGCCATATTGGGTGGATAGAGCTTAAGCCATAAGTTTTGTCAGAACTGAGTGAGAAAAATCACTGGAAAGCGGGAGCCCAGTGTGTGCACATTGCAAACAATGTTATTATTACTCAGGATAATAAATAATAAGATCATTTATTACACTTCCAGTGTATTCATCATCAATTTACAGCTGACAAACTGTAGAATAACATGATGGAAATTGTCTTTTTTTTACATCTAGCGGATCTGCTGCACAAAGCTTAGCTTTCCTCCCAAGCTTGCGTCCTGCCCTGTCTTCGGTCTGACGTACTACGGGAGCTAATTCAGCAGCACTCACCATCCATCTGCCTCTTTAAACGCTGCAGCCTCCTCCAAAACCATGGCTATCTGTTAAGTTACTTTAAGCTCCGTTTGCATGCTTATGCCCAGTTAGGCTACCACCACTTATCTAGAGGAATGTGACGTTTCCACCAAGCAGCCTGACCTTCTGTCTGTGAGCTACAGGCTGGGTTTCTGCTAGTAATTCTGTGAACGTGGGATGGCCCTTTAACCACCTGGAGTTTTGTATGAGAACTCTCTCCAAAACAAGACACAGCTAACTGATCCCTTGAGATCGTCCCATTCTAATATTATGCAATTCTAAGATACGGTAATTTTTGTAAACTCACTACCAAGGAATAATACTGAGTTTATTCTTTAAAAGAATGCATTGAAGAAGAGCAGACCTTTTGTGGCTCATGGTTAGTGACTTCCAGATCCACATGGTTCCAAAAGGGACTTGAGGTAGCCAAACCTGGCAATGCCCAGCAGAACCACCCAGGAACACTGACCCCGGCCGCGCGCTCTCTGCGCTGCACCGTAGTGTGAGAAATGCTTTCCTAAATGGGGGAATGAAGAAATCTCTGAAGTCGTCTACTGTGCTCCTATTTAACTCTCTGCTTAATGTTTATAAACAAAGTGCGTCTTTCTGCTTCCAACAGTGTTTGCTTTCTCCTGACACTGTCGACGCAACCTCATCCGAGAAGTTAAAAACACCCAGACTACCTTTCCAGAGTCACATCCACTTCTACTTAAGTTCCATAGAATATGGAGGCAAGTGTGTTTCCTAATAATTAAGTGAATTTGCAGGACATGTCCTGCTGGAGAGACCTGGTGAAGGGTAACTGTCATCCTTAACTTGGTGCTCAGCCAAGGCCAGCCGCCATCTCAGAAAACGCATTTTAGATTAGTCTGTATTTTATTTTCTTCTTGTTCCTAGATGCTTACCCTTCCAATCATGTGATTGTATCATGGGTGAAAGCAAGTGTTCCCCCATGAAGAGTCCTGGGTTGTGAATAAGGAACTCAACCTCCAGCTATCAGGCTGAGCTCACATTCACCCCGCCTCTCTCTGTTTTCACACCTGTGACGTGAAGAGGCTGCATCTCCAAGGCTCAGTTGAGCTCAACATTTCCATGATGCCATTCCTACATCTGTCATCATTCACAGCAGGACCTGCTTGTCGTCTTGGGCTAGTCAACCTCCAGTCTGTATTTGGATGCGATGTGCTTTGAAACTATGTTTAAGGATTACCTTAGGGCAAAATTCAAATGGGGTGCTCCGTAGCGGTGCAGCTCTAAAATGGAATTGCCTTGTGCTCTCAGAGATCAAAGTGAACATAACCGTTAAGAAACTTATTCTCGTTTGCATAACCCTGTTAGTCAGTTTGCCTTGTGCTGGATATATAGCCCAGAAAATAGATATGATTTCTGCCACCCATTACAGTGTTCCTCAAATGCAGAAAGGTTTTGCACAGTACGTCTGTAAGTATTTCTCTTCGGAATTGAAATGGTTTGTCCATTCTGTGACATCAAGACTAGGAATTCCCATTGCTCTTTGCTCTTCCCCCACAGACACGACTGTAACTGGAAGCTGACACAATCCAGGTATGCACTGGAGGATATTGATCTCTGTTTGTCTTGCTTCTTAGCATCTAGAGCATAATTGTCATGTCTACTGAAACATAAAATTTATTCTCTTCATAAAGTTTTACTAAATCAGCTGCAGAGGAAGATGTTATTGGCAGCTTTTTCATTACTGGCTATAGTAAAGCTAAAGTGTCTGATTATTTTTGTATTTAGGGCTTGTCCTGTGTCTTGTGTGTTCAGTGATAAATAGAAGGCCATTTAGAAATTCATGTTTCCCCTGAAACCTTTGTTATTCTTAGTAAGATCATTTCAAATTTACTTTATAATGCTTCTTAGGTATCAAGTGCTTTTAATTTTACAGAATCACGTGTCCAAGCTCTTTCACTATTATTCAAGATGTGTGTTATGAGAGCTTAGAAGACAACAATATTTTTGGAACAGTTCATAGATTGGTATAAGATCAGCATTACCCTAACAAGTACTTACCAGATGGGTTTCAGACAAGAAACAGCAAACAAAGCTATAAAATGAGATTTGGAAAGAAGGAAGATTTAAAAATATCTCTTTTCTTTTACTGCCTTGGAACTTGAAATTTAAAATATACAACCATATTGTAGCATAACCGTCTTCTACTAGAAAGAACAACGAATGTAGAGTCAGAAAATCTACAGAAGAATCAACCTCCTCTGTACCGGGAGGTGACCCTAGGTCAGCTTCATGAGTCCTGGAGGTTGCAGAGTGTGTGACAATGAAGCAAAATGTCATGGTGTCAGGTGGGAAGCAGGCATGCAGTAGCTGGCTAGTGAGTGTGTGTGGAGCAAGTAAGTAAATCAGCACAGAAATATAAAGGTCGTAAAGTTTAGGAAAATGAGTGACCTTTCTCATGAAGTTGATTTACTAAACAACTACCTGGCCCTCTTAGCATTGCTCAGGAAAATCATTAAATAATATTAAATCATCATTATTGTCTCCATAGTGTCTCATCCTGAAATATGAAACACAGAAAAACACTTCACACCAAGCCCTGAAATCAGGTGCTCATGCACTTGTAAATTTCCATTTAGGGATGATATGTTAAGCCAGCGATTGTTTTCCTGATGGTGACACTTACTACACACTTCACACATCTCTCCTAATCTGGTTTAAGCTGCTCTGTATTATGAATCTATCTCTTTAAGACAGTGGTCCCCAGCCTTTTTGGCACCAGGGACTGGTTTTGTGGAAGACAATTTTTCCACAGACCGATCGGGGATGGTTTCAGGATGATTCAAGTGCATTACATTTATTGTGCACTTTATTACTGTACTGTAATATACAATGAAATAATTATACAACTCACCATAATGTAGAATCAGTGGGAGCCCTGAGTGTGTGTTCCTGCAACTAGATGGTCCCATCTAGGGGTAATGGGAGACGGTGACAGGTCATCAGGCATTAGATTCTCGTAAGGAGCATGCAACAGCAACAGAGGTCCCACGCATGCGCAGTTCACGGTAGGGTTTGAGCTCCTGTGAGGCTCTAATGCCACCACTGATCTGACAGGAGGTGGAGCTCAGGCAGTGATGTGAATGATGGGATGTGGCTGTAAACACAGATGAAGCTCTGCTCGCTGGCCAGCTGCTCACCTCCTGCTGTGCAGCCAGGTACTGATCCATGGCCAGGGGTGGGGGGCCTCTGCTTTAGGGTACACTCTTGGATTCCATAAAAATAATTTCATATGGCTCCAGAATTCAAGAACAAGTTTATTTATATATGTATTGTGTTATTACATTTCAGCTTTCATTTTAATAACCATTATTATTATAATATTAATATGATTCGTATTATTGTTATAAAGAAGAGGAGAAAGTAGAAATCGTTATTTGATGCATCCTGTATGCCAGGCAATGTGCTACACAATGTAGGAAAGAATCTGATTTAACCTTCCCTAAGCCTGTGAACTAGATCCCTGTCTCACAGAGACCCAGAGAGGCCAAGAAAATTTCCCAAGGCAAGTAGAAAAGCCAGAAACTTAACTTGAGTCACGTGAGAGTTCACAAGGACTTTAACGTCATGGCCCTGAATTTCAATTTTTAAATTTTATCATTGTTATAATCATAGGTACCTTGATTCTCTAAAGCAGTTGAAATAAGGGATCATATGTATACACATAATGGAAAGATAAGCTCATTTTCAATCATTAGCAGGGTGCAAAAACTATGTGTTCACATATGTGTCTAAGGATCAGAACTAATTGTGAGTGGAATTCCCTAATCAAGAAAAGTAGCTCATGAATTGCCCCCATATGAAAATTTTATTTTGAAAAGTGAATTGCAATGGATCTCAGAAACGTATTTCTCCTGTCTACCTGAAACTGAGCCACTGAGCCGGCATCTGCCCAGTCCCTCCACCACACCAGGCTCTGGTGACCACTGTTCTGCTCTACTTCTATGAGTTCAACGGTTTTTGGATTTCACATATAAGTGAGATCATAGAGTATTTGTCTTCCTGTCCCTGGATCCTTTCACTTAGCACAGGGTCCTTGAAGTTCGTCCATGTTGTTGCAAAATCCAGGATTTCCTTCTTTTTTACAGCTGAGAAGTATTCTGTTGTGCACATATACCACATCTTTTAATTCATTCATCGGTGGATGGACACTTGGGTGGATTCCATACTTGACTACTGTGATTACTGCCACATCAACATGAGAATGCAGATGTCTCTTCAACGTCCAGATTTTAGATCTTTGGGTCTACACTTAGAGTGGGATTGCTAGGTCATGAGGTCATTCTGTTTTTGGTTACTCGAGGAATCGCCATACAGTTTCCATAATGGCTGCACTCATGTTTGTTCCTAGCTGCAACAGGCAGTGTGCCCTTTCCTCCACATCCTCCTTCAGGGCTTGTGATCTTCTGTCTTGTTGATAGAAGAGCTGTTCTGACAGGAGTGAGGTGACATTTATTGTAATTTTAATGAGCAGCCCCCTGATGATTCATGATGTTGAGAGTTTTAAAATATATTTGTTGGCTATTTATTCATCTTCTTTCAAGAATGTCTATTTGGGTCCTTTGTCTATTTTTCATGGGGTTATTTGTTTTCTTGCTATTGGGTTGTTTGAATTCCTCATGTGTTTTGAATATTAACCCTTTTTCAGCTCTATGGCTTGGAAATGGTTTCTCCTCATCTGTAGGTTGTCTCTTCACTATGTTCATTCCTCCCTTCACCTTGCAGGAGTCTTTCTGTTTGATGTAACCCCATGTATTTACTTTTGCTTTTGTTGCCTGAGTTTCAGGGGTCAAATCCAGAAATTCCTTGCCCAGACCACTGCCACATGGTCTCGCCCCTCAGACCACTGCCACGTGGTCTCGCCCCTTGGACCACTGCCACATGGTTCCGTGCCTGTGTTTTCCTCTTGGCGTCTTACAATTTCCAGTCTTAGGTTTGAGTCTTTTACCCATTTTGTGTTGATGTATCTATATGATGTGACGTAACATCTAATTTCTTTCTTCTGAATGTGGATATCCAGGATTCCTAACATCCTTTTTTTGAAGAATCCTTTTCCTATTGTGTGTTCTTGGCAGCTTTGTTAAAACTTACTTGGCCATGAATGGGTGGGTTTAATTCTGGGCTCTCTGTTCTGTCCATTGGTCGAGGTTTCTGTTTTATTCCAGTACCATACAGTTTTCATTACTATAGCTTTGTGCTGGTTTAAAATCAGGTAGTGTGATGTTTCCAGTTTTGTTCTTTTTTGCTCAAAATTGCCAGATATTCAGGGTTTTTTGTGGTTCTACATAAATTTTGGAACGCTTTTTTTGAAATTTCTGTGAAAAAATGACAATTGTAATTTTGATAGGAATAACACAGAATCTGTACATCACTTTGGGTAGCAGGGACATTTTAACAATGTTAAGTGTTCTGAGGTCTATTGCACAACATGATAACTTAATAATAGTGTATTATACATTTTTAAATTGCTAAGATATCAAATTTTAAATGTTCTCACAACAAAAAATGATTAGTGTTTGAGGTGATGGATATATTAATTAGTTTGATTTAATCACTCCATATTGTACACACACATCATAACTTCCCTTTGTACCCCACAAATATATACAATTATAATTTGCCAACTTACAATAGAAATAGTCATTTATTATGTCTGGGTAAAGCCTTCTTAGTTAAGTTTCAGGAAATTAAAAGGAATGACATTATTATCTGAGTGAAACACCTATTATGAAGTCAAATAGCTTCTATTTCTTTGCTTTCAACAAATTGAATTGAAGGGTAGAGAGAGCAAAAGAATTGCTCATGATCAGAAAAGGGGCCATATCTCAAACCCCGAGCCAAGGCCTAACCAAAGCCAGCTCCGTAGGATCCTGTAGGTATAATGACACCAAGGCCCAATCGTTTCTTAGAAATGATTGCTCTTTCTATGTAAACATTAAATTTGGTGGATTTAACATGACCATGTGTCTCTGACGGCTCCATAATCACTACTACAAGTTACAATGAAGAAAGAAAAATGGAAGGAAACTTTTTTCCAGCCTGCAAAGCTGAATCTTGCAGAATTTAGAGAGAAGTTCTGCTGCTTCAATTTCCTAATCATCCTCTCACCCCCCACACTTATTATGCTTATTCTAACTGTGTATGTGTCACAGCCCTTTTTCTTGTTCTGTTACGGCTACAGGTTCTCACTGTTGTCTGCATGCCATGCCATTTCACATGCTACTTTGTAGGTCCTGATGAGAAATTTGGCACTTTTTAATGCACTGAAAAATTGATTTGAACTAGAGAGTTTGCTTATCAGTATAGCTTTCAGATCAGTTAACTAAAATAAAAGACGCACTTTCTGCAAGTGAGAAGAATATATCAGGTAGCATGTTTTTATTTTTTTTAATAAAAGAAAAATCTTGTTAGATTCTCACACAAAGTGTGAAAAATATAGTGTACTAAAATATACATCTTAGAAATTTAATTTTTAAGAGTTGATTGTAAGTGAGCAATTTAAAATTTAATTTTTTATAATATACTTGTAGCACAACTTAAGTTTCTATGCAGAATCTTCAGTGTGAATGTTAAAGTTGGCAAAGTAATAAAATGGCCTCTGGATTTGAAAAAAAAAAATGGAAGGAAATAACCCACGTGAGGACAGAGAAAACAGGTGTGGTGGCAGTTGCATCCGATACAGATCACTGAACTCACACGCCGGGGAGTGTGTGGGAGGCCCTAGAGGAGCCAGCAGGGGAGGGAAGTTGCTCATATGTGGCCTGAGATGCCTCACACTGCAGAGTGCTGGACCAGACAGGAACCAATAGAAGTCCCTAGAGGGGGCCGTGGACCCTCCAGGCCCCATCGTCTTTTTATGCACCACACCCCCAGGAGGTGTATTCCCTGGAGAAGTTAAGCTTGGATTTGGAAACACCAATCAAAGAGAAGAGCAGAGGAGCAGGAAACAGGCAGGTGATGTCAACACTTGGGTAAGGACCAGTCAGGGCCTCAGCTCTCTCTTCTCTTCTCCCATCTATCGGCAGAACGGAATGCTCGCAGATGAGCCGGTGTGCGAAGTTCTTTCCAGACACACATACACACACACAGGCACACATGTACACACACACACGCACACATGCACACAAGCACTGCATGTACACACATGCACACATGTACACACGCACACACACGCACACAAGCACACATGCATGCACACGTACACATGCACACATGCACACACGCACACAGGTACACATGTACACATACATGCACACATATACAGATGCACACACATGTACTCATGCACACACACATGCATGCACACATGTACACATGCACACATATATGCATACACACACATACACGCACACATACACATTTGCACGTACATCTCCATGCACGTGCACACACCCAGGTGCACATGTGTGCACACCCACACACTAAAGCAAATATTGGAAAATTTCTCTTCGGACAAAACTATCCCAAAAAAAATAAATGTGGATTATAACATTTGGGTTTTCCACAAAGTAAGAAGGATCATCTCCAATAAATCCTGCTGTCAACTCCCTCCGTAAGCTGGCCTGTCCACGTGAACAAAGCTGACAGGCACAGCAGGCTCGGCCACTGGACCTCAGTGGGAGGCTTCCCATCCGTGGGACAGAGAAAGTCGAGAACTTCAGGAGACACAAGCCTTTACCTCTCCCAGCTGTGGTTTCCTGCCCAAAGTTAGGAAATGGATCTGCCTGAGAAGACAGGCCTCTGGAGGCGCAGACATGGATGGCTTAAGAACACATGCAGAGTGGTTTGCAGCTTCAAAATGTTACATTCAGATAATTCAGATGTAATATTCACATTCACATACGGCATGCCACCCCCGGAGAGACCGTGTCCCCGTGCTAGTGTTTTCCTTGTGGATATGTGTGCTTGTGTGTGCGGTTTTGAATGTGATGTAACAAAAGCCAGGAAGAGATAGTGTGAAGCTAACACAACTCCACCTCTTCCACACGGGCATCAGTGGGGGCCCAGACTCGGGAAGATACAGTAAACTTGCGTTTGGTGAAGGTGGAGGGCAGGAAACCCTGGCAGCTTGGGCGAGGGTGGCACCAGCTTGCACTTCAGGCCTCCCTGGGTGGACTCTGGCATATGGAGCCCACACTCCACCAAATATATATATATTTCAAGGATTTCAAAGGGCCGTATCTCATATATATATATTACATATCTCATATCTATTATTACATATTATATATATTACATATTTCACATATATATAAATTTACACACACACATCCCATTATGCGCCATTGTCTCTGTTTCTTTGTTTGTATATTCCACTGGCCAACCTCACAACTTTAAGTGCAACATGTTTCTATGAGACAAGGTCTTACTGTGTTGCCCAAGTAGATCTCCAGCTCCTGGCCTCAAGCAATCCTCCCGCCTCAGCCTCCTCAGTCACTGGGATTACAGGTGTGGGCCACCACACCCAAACCAGAGTAACATTATATTTTGAGAAATTTTCCATGTGCATCAAAACCTTTATAAGTGCGTATATTCCTTGATCCAACAATTCTTCTAGGGAGAACTGAATCTAAGTAATATTCGGAGAATGCACACAAGCATAGCCACCAAGATGGTCCCCTCAGCATGGCCCGTAGCAATAAAACACCGGAGAAAGAATTACACATGTTGGCTACTGGATGAAATGCTAAACGACAATCAGATTGCTGATTTAGATGTATATTTGACCTCAAAATGATATTTATGATTTATTACATGAAGGAAGCATGTTTTAACAATGTTTAAAGTATGTGCATTGACGTGTAAGTGTGTATGATATTTCCCTAGTATTCATATAGTTATAGTGTACTCAGGAAAAAAGCACGAAACTATGACTTTGAAAATAACAAAAAGCAAATTGAATAGGCAACGTTCATGTACATAATTCAGGGTTAGATATACCTAGAAATTTCTAAGCCTATCAAAAACTTCCCACTGCTTTTTAATCCAAGAAATCAGGGTTGCTTCCCCAAGTTCCCAAATTCCTGGAATGTCTTTTTAGTGCTGTTAGACAGCAATGGAAGGATTCGAGGAGATTCAGCCCGCAGAATGTCCACACCATCCCGGCCGCTGGCTCTCAACACCGCCTGCCCCCAGCAGGGCCCTGCTCTGGAGGCTGTGCATCCGGGGATGTTGATTGCTGGGCCTCAGGAGTCCGACGGACCTGCGCTCCGACCTTACACTTCTCTGCACCCATGAACAGAAGACCGGGATAGGTTGTTTTCTCAGAGCTGCTGTTTGCAAATTCTGGAGATCATTTGTGTGGATTAACTGAGACAACAGATATTTGCTATCTGCATATAGAAAAGTTAGATGTTCTTCAAGGGGGGATTATTCTGCATGAGTTATCTTTTGGGGGCAAATGGCACATCGTAGCTGGTTTGGCCCATGGCAACTGTTACCATTGAAAACCCACGCAGCTTCCTTCCAAGTCTCACCCCATATGCCTCTGCGTGAGGTGCACGCCCTACGGAATGGCTCCTGCACTGATTTTGACGACGAGAGAAGCATGGTACCAGGCATGCCTGCTATGTGAAAACCTATGTCAAATCCAAATCTGCCTTTCAGAAATGGAAAGCTCTTTAACTGAAATCGTTTTATTTTGGGGTAAAGGGCAACCATCCTGCTGCTCCCACATTTCCAAAGCTCCTTGCTTTGTTCCCAGTTCAGTTGCATCATTGAGGTTTGTTTGGAAAATTGTAATTCTTAAGTGAGAGTGTGGCTTTTTCTCTGTGAGGATTTATGAAAGACGTGTTTTGCTCAGTTTTTCTTCATGTGTTATTCCTTAAAAAGACAAACCACTTTCATGACCACTGCATGATTTTCAAAGGTGAGATTTATCATGGAGTCGCCACTGTGTGCCCAAGAAGGCTGCCTGTGTCCTGGCCCCACCCCTCTGGAAGGTGACCCATCCCTGGGCCTGTAGGACGTTTCTTACTGGGTGAATGCCATTACCTTGTGCTGTCATGGGGTGTGATGTATTGATAGCTATGTCTGAATCCCGAAATTCTGAGAAATGAAGTATTTAAGGGTTATAATAGTGCTTGACCACCCTATGAATTTTAATATTTTCTTGTAAGGAAAGGCAGGGCGAAACAGGTGATATATTATTACATTAAATAATGTAAGCTCTCCACATGTCATACACAATCTTGAAATAATACTCAAGATTGGCTGTAGGGTCACACAATTGTGAAGATTTGTTAAATATTTTTATGTGAAGTTTTACATATTTCATGGAAAATATCTTAAGCTAGTCAATGATATTATATGTATCATTTATATGTGTAAATTGTTTTATATTATTATTTTTCATATATTTAATATAATCATTTTTCATTTATCACTGCATATAAATGTAAGTATCAGATGGATTTTCTCATAATAAAAGCAAGCTAATATATAATCATGCTTTAAGTGAATCTAGCAAACTTTAAGCTCAGTTCTTTTGTTATTATGACAGACAACCTAGGATTGATCTTTTTAATCTTTATTTCAGATTTAAGAGACAGTTTCTGTCTTCAGTAGTTCTCCACTCTGACCCTGGGCTTCCTCATCTGAAACACAGGAATGGAAACTCCTAGCTCGTCTGTTTCGTGGGCGCGTCTGATGTGCCCGGTGCGACAGGCAGCCCTGAAGGGGAGCTTTCTTCCCACCTGAAACCAGTTCTCCTGACAGATGTGGCCACACTCTTCCCGGTCCCACGTGCCGTGTGTCCTGGATAAACCTCACTGAAATTCCACGTCCCCATCACGCTTCTCCCAGGGATTCGGAGGGCTGCAGAGCCAGGGGAGCCAGCCGACACTTTGCTTTGGTTCCTCATTAGTTCTTCAACTCACACCTCCCACCAAAGTTCTCCCCGCCGTCCACTGGACTTGTAACCACGGACAGGACGCTGTTCGTGCTGTCAAAATTCAATAGCTTTTATGCGTCCTGCCTAAGTTTAGTTAATGACCTTAACAAATTTGATACCTTGTTATTTTTCAGGAAAATAAGCAAAAAACAACAACAACAACAAAATGCTTTCACAAATGCCTGACCTCCCTCCACCCCAGGGGACTGCATACCCCTCCTTCCTCACGGACACCCAGGCTGGGGCCTGCTTCATGGAGACCCACGGGCTCGGGGGCTCGCTGGCCACCACCTCAGCCCATCATCAGCAGCTGTCTCCTCTCTAGGAGCATCCTCACCAGCTGAGCACCTGGCTAAGCCCTTCCGTCTCAGAATACATGGGATGACCCTGCCTTGCCTCCAAACTCCCTCCCCCAGCCTGTTCCTCTGCCTCCACACTCATAGCAAATGTGCCTTAATGAGGTCTCCTCAAGGCCTCCCACGTCCTCACCTTACACTCTCCAGAACCCTCTCCAATCAGGCCCACAGGAGCCACCCGAGTCCACGAAGCTCAGCCCCCCATTCTCAATCCCAGGGGCCCTCTGTGCTCTTCTCCCTGGGAGCAGCACTCAGCTGGGCCCCAGGAGACCACCCCCCGTCCACACCCCGCCCGCTCACATCCATGCCTGGACCACCCGGGTCCACACCCGGCCCACTCACCGGCTGTGTGTGCAGCCCCAGCCCCACGCCCTGGGCAGACGGTGGACCCTGTTCTTCACTTCGCTTCCTCAGCGTCCCGCTAGAGCATAAGCACAATGACCGCATGGGGTTTGTCTGATGCTTTCTGACTGCGGGATCCCCAAATCCCAGAAGCGTGTCTGGCACACAGTAGACGGTAACTACTTAATAAAGGAAGGAAGCACAGAGTTTCCCACGAGCCGTGATGGTTGTTACTGTGTGTGTTTTCATGTATGTTTGAGCATGTGTTTATGTGATGCTATATGTGCAGTTATGTGTGCCTGTGTGTTTACATGCACACTTAGATGTGAGCCTGTGCCCTCGCGTGTTTGTGTGTGCTGTCATGGATGTTATGTGTTTGTGTAGTTACGTGCATGCTCATAGGTACATGTTTGTGTCTCATGTGTTTGCATGTTGTGTGCTTAAATGTGTGTTTATGGGTTTCCACCTATGTTTATGTCTATATATGTGTGTTTGTGTACTCTGCTGTGTGTGGTTTTTGTCTTTTCCATGTATTTGTGCATGCTTACATGTGTGTTCATGTATGTACATTTGTGTCTACGTATGTGTGTCTATGTGTGTCTGTGTGTGTGTCTATGTGTGTATGTCTGTGTGTGTGTCCGTGTGTGTGTCCATGCGTGTGTGTCCATGTGTGTGTGTCTATATGTGTGTGCTTACACACTTGGGTGGAGCCTTTGTTGTGTGGTAGCAGGAATGTTACATTTAACCTCACTTAATAAGCTCTCGTCCCTCTAGAACACACAGATATTTTTAGAAGAACTTTCTGGACTCAAGTGTTCCCATATCAGAAAGT
>NW_026988432.1:625000-630000 GCF_030222135.1 Aotus nancymaae | reverse complement strand
GAGTGGGGGTGACAGAAGAGCGTTAAGTGATGGGCGTGATCGTGGAGTAAAACTGTGTGATAACGGAGTGCGAGGTCAGCAGCAGGTCAGCAGGTTGGCACTGGCTTTCAGGCATGGAAAGAAGAAAAAGAAACCAGAGACACAGGGAATAGTCATATTGATTATGGGAAGCCATTGCCACACTAAGCCAACAGGATGATTTTCAGCAAGAGGATCATGGAGTCAGACCCAGGTTTTAGGTAGCTCACGCTGGTGGTTAGATGGAGGTTAGGTCTGCTGATGGGCCTGGATGTAGAGAGAAAAGTTGGGAGACAGTTTTAGTAGGTATTCATTCATTCCTTCATTCATCTATTCCTTCATTTATTCAACAAATATTTTTTAAGCACCCATCATGTTTCGAGTGTCTTCTTAACAACTGGAATACAGTCAATAAGACACATGAGGTCCCTGTCCCATGAATCTCTGTGTTAGATGCTCTCTCCAGGGAAAAGTGGTCCACTAGCAAGAAAAAAAATAGGTCCAATAATTTCAGTGAGTGATAAGTGTTATGATAAAAAATAAAGTTGAATGAGAAAACTCAGTTGGAGTTTGTTTTAGCTACAAAGTAACAAATAAATTCATTTTGAAGAGTTGATGTTCAAGCACAGAGTTCAAGAATTATCTGGAAAAACTTAGAGTTAAAAAAAATGTTCTCAGCAGAAGGAACAGCAAGTGTTTTGCGTGGGAAGGAAAAGAAGGCTGTGTTGAGGAAAGGAGGTCAGGGAAGGGCCGGGAGGGATTTCCCAGAGGTAAACTGGACCTGTCACTTCCCACAATAGTGCAATCGGCCTCTTTTGCATTGCTTAACCATTCTGATTATTATAATAGACCAATACAGGAAATTATGTAAAGCAAAAGTATAGTTTGATAAATTATTATAAAGCGTATACCCTTGTGGCTACTGCTCAAATCAAGACAGGGAATTTCACTGTCTCTTCCTCATACACTCCCAACCCTCTTAAATGTATGAATCACCTTCCTATTTTTAGAGTAATCTCTTCTTGGTGTTTGGTTAGAGTTTTATCACTGAAGGAAGCATTTCTAAACAGTACGTTTTAGTTTTGTTAGTTCTGGCTTTAAAATGGCTGTTAATATCTAAATAGTCTATTTTCATCCCTTCCTCCCTTTGCAATTTGGTGATGAATCCTGGTATTTGATGTTAATGGCATCCCATGGCAATGTTTAATATCCCTCTTTTCCCTGTAGTTTCTGTGAAGCTGGTATTTAGAGAGAATTCATCAGATTCACGGTTTGTTTGTTTTCCTGCTTTTCCTTGTTTTGTTTTTTCTGCGACACTCGTGGTGGTATTTTCTTTTTTTCTTTTTCTGGTGACACTGGCAGTGAACACTGCTTGATGCCTGTACCTAGGAGTTCATTAGGAGGTGGAAAATATTATTTTAACATTTTCTAAATTTATGACTATAAACAGGCATTTCTTTGCATCTATCGTTTAGATAACCAGTGGTACTGTGCGTACAGGAAAGGCATGATAAATGTTTGATTCTTAACTTTTCCTTTATTAGTTTTTAAGGTAACCAGTCGGTGACAATTAGTTTCTCATTGCTGTTATAGTAAATAACTACAAACCTATAATGCAAACTTATTCTTTTGTAGATTTGGAGGTGAGAAGTCTAAAACAGGTCCCCAAGGCTGGTTCCTTCGGAGGCTTTGGGGAGAATCCACCCTGCCTTTTCCGGCGGCTCGATGCCTCCTGCACTCCCTGGCTCCTGGCTCCCTCCTCCATCCTCAAGGTCAGCAGCGTGGCAGGTTCATTCCTCTCTCGCCTCTGGCTCCGTCCTCACTTCTGTCTTTGCATCTCTGATCCTCCAGTCTCCCTCTTAGAAGACCCTTGTGATTACATCAGGTCCACCGAGATAACCCAGAAAAATACCATCTCAAGGTCCTTGACTTCATCACATCAATAAAGTCTCTTTGGTCATATAAGGTAACATATTTACAGGTTCTGGAAATTAGGATGTGGACATATTCAAGGGGTCATTATTCTGCCTACCATGGTGACCAATTTGTCTTGAACAGTATTTTGAACATATGGATTTAAACATAATTGATGGGTTTCCATTAACTGTAGTATCACTTCAAATTGTCCTCTCGTCATTGGCCAGTGGGATTGGTGGGATCCTGCACTTTTTCATCTGACCGTCGTCATCTGTCTTGGCTTCCTTCTATCTGTCTGGTATAACTGGATAGTTCCAAGAACTCTGGCTTCTTTTCATGGGAAATAGTATTTCACAACCACAGTCTGGCCATTCCTGTGTTAGTTATTTTTTCTAGGCCTTACCTAAAAGTATCCTTTCATTTTTATCTTACAGATGCAATTCCTTTCTTTCATATTGAGTATTCTGGGTTTTGAGACACCTAACTAGAACTTTTTCATAATTACTCATTTGCTTTTTGTCCACGCTATATGTATGACAGTTTCAAAATAGCAATACCAGCTCAACCCAGCTGTTACGATGTAGCATACTCACCCCGTTTTCTATCCACTTAATAGTCGTACTATATCAACCTCATCAAAGCCACAGCTGGCATGTTCTCCGTTCCTTGTCCCTCTCATGTGGCCTCCCTGCTACAGGTAGCTGTATATTTAAGGCTCACGCCAGCACAAGTGTTAATTCCTTTGGTAATAGATGCTTACTATCCAATAGATTTTCCAGAGAGGAATTCTGGAAGAAACATGCCCGAGTGTTTGTACATTGATTAGCATTTGTCTGTGATCCTCGTGTTCGAAAGCAAATTTTAGTGGATGATAATGCTGGGTTCACATTCCCTTTCCGTGATTGTCTTAACTGTGGTTCTTTGTTTTCACAGCCTAAGTCTTTCCGTTAAGAATTTCATGACAATTTATTTTTCTCCGTTATAGTTTACTTGGTTTGGGGGCTTAGATCCACAAATGGTTTCTTTTTCTTTAACTAGAATATGTCTTGGTGCTGGGCATTCTGTATTAATACTTTCAGATAGATGATGTACTCTTTCAATATGAACTTTCAGGTATTTTTAAAATACGTAGTTTTTCAGGAAAGTTTTCTTGCTTAAGTTTTAGTATTTGTTGCTTCTTTGCTTTGATTTGCTTTTTTAAGATTCCTATAACACGTATGTTGGATCTTCTTTTCCCCTTTCTTTAATAATGACCCTTTTCTTTCTTTTCTTATTATTGTTTCTTCATTGCTCTCTGATTTCGCTCATTTTCATTCTCAGTTAAGACATCATTTATTCTGCCTATTTCCACTTGTGTTTATTCTAGTTTGGTATTTAATTCTCAACTGATACTTCTTTTCATTATAATTATTTCAAGCTGTATCTCCTAAATTCTGCATTTCTTTTTACAATTTTAGTATATGTTATTTTTCCATAGCTTCCATTATTTTCTCAGTGTTTTATTTTAAAATAGCTGGTTATATTTTCATGAATGTCTTTAGCATATTTTTCTGGCATTGTAGTTATTATCAGTAGAAATGTTATTTTGTGTATTTTTTAAAATAATAACTTAGCATAAAATTTAACTCCAACATTTTTTTCTTGTGCTTTTATTGTGAAATTACTTTGCCTGAACTTTTAGGATATCTTTTTTTTTTTCTTTTTAACTCCAGAGAGTGTACCCCACCTACTGTCAGCATACAGCATTCAAAAGTGTGGTAGTTGCTTTCTGAGATCTCCTGGCTTCCCTCTCAAACATTTTTGTAGAACTTTCCTTTTTTTAAAAAAAAATTTTCCTTGTTCCAATAAATATGTATTCTTTCCTAGACACTTATCTCCAGCATAACATTTTGTCCCAGAGGTAATTCGATCGGTAAGTTTTAAAAGTTCATAACGTCTGACTCTTCTGCTTTCTACAAACCTTTCCGCAGGTCCTTCCACTCACCTGCTGTTGTAGGGATCAAACCTCCTCCCATTTCAGCTGTGGGGAAAATTGGCCCCTGTGATTTCTACTGAGTTTTTCTCGGCTCATTTGGCCTGTACGATGCTCAGTCATGTCCTCTGCTTCCCCAGGCAGAGTCCAGGATCCCAGCAGATGGGGCGGTTGTGATGTTCCGCCCTCCCTTAGGCTGGAGTTCATAGAGTTACACTGCACTGAGCTTTATTGTAGGTGATGTTCATGGGCCTTTGCTTTTGCTATCTTCATGCTCCTGGTTGCTCTGCTTGTTGTCTATTAGTGGATTTGGAGGGAATAAAAAACTATGCTGTTTCACCTGCCATCGGCTCAGAATACCAAAAGGTGTACATTTTGTGAGGGATGGAATCCCACTAGGGTATTTTGAGCAGAGACGTAAGATGATCTGTGAGGGATGGAATCCCACTAGGGTATTTCGAGCAGAGGAGTAAGATGATCTGGTTTCTACATTTACCTTATTTCCTTTTGTGTTGTGGGGAAAATTAGTGCTGGAGTGGACATACCTGGGCGGGAGCAAGAGACCAGCAGGGGCAGCTGCTGGCAGGGGCGGGACTTGACCCCGTGGCAGGGGAGGAACTGGGTGTCTTAGATGTGCTTCCTTCCTAGGGCACTTGCCACAGGAGCAGAGGGCCAGGAACAGAGTGCAGGAGCCTGTGAGGAGCCTGAGGTTTCAGGCGTAAAAGCCAACTGGGCACCTGTGATGAACTCCAGATTTCAGGTGCACGAGTTGACTGGTGGATGCTGCCCTTTTGGGAGACAGAGTTACTGGAGAGAAACTGATCTGGACAGGGGTGAGAATGGTTCTTTTAGGACACATTCTATTTGAGGGGCACGTTCTGAACCCAGGCGGAACTGTGGAACAGGAAGTCGGTCACTGGAGTTTGGAGCCCAGGCGAGAGGTCAGGCTGGACGCACGGTTACAGGGCAGGATCTTTCTTCTGAAGGGAGGAGCATACACGGGGAGAGGGGAGGCTGTGACCTGAGAGCCAAGCTTAGAAAAAGCAAGAAAATCGGGCAAAAGGGGCCCAAATGAGCCATCAGTGTGGTTGTA